>NC_066549.1:9089606-9107106 GCF_024679095.1 Eriocheir sinensis | reverse complement strand
CCCCCTTCCTGGAGCGTGTGAGCCCGATGTTTCTGTGGCCAGTTCCGCCTCCTCGGTGCTTCTGAGAGCGGCTCAGGAACATGGTTAAGGAGGCCCCGTGGAGGTGCCCAGGGACGTGTGGATGAGCATCAAATGCATTTCACACGCGCAACAAGTCATCATGATTGTTCGTAAGTCCCACAGAGGACAGAAATAAAAAGAATGAATCGGCTGTGTGTGTGTGTGTGAATGTGTGCGCGTGTGTGTGTGTGTGTGTGTGTGTGTGTGTGTGTGATTCACCCACGGCCTGATCACGAGCTGGGCTCGCAATCGCCAGCAAGTACCCTACCGACCTGAGAAAACTCCTTTCAGTCGATCTCTGGGTACTGCCAGGATCTTCACACATTTCATTCTCCTTGCTCAAGGTGGGACAGTAACCACTCCTTTGTCAGTGGAAAAATCTTCCTGAGCATAGCTCGAACCTCCTCCTGCCAGACCATGGAGCCATGCAGCACAGCGCTCTCTCTACCACTGACTTACCGAAGCGGTGTGTGTGTGTGTGTGTGTGTGTGTGTGTGTGTGTGTGTGTGTGTGTGTGTTTAAATATATATATAAATATATATATATATATATATATATATATATATATATATATATATATATATATATATATATATATATATATATATATATATATATATATATATATATATATATATATATATATATATATATATATATATATATATATATATATATATATATATATATATATATATATATATATATATATATATATATATATATATATATATATATATATATATATATATATATATATATATATATATATATATATATATATATAATTCATTTTGCGTGAAATACAGTATCTTCTGATTAAAAGACGAGTATAAAAGTGTGAATTCTTTATTCCACCAGAAAATAGATGAATTTCAACTAACACGCACATTAAAAAGTAAATAAACCGCGTAATTTTTTTTTAGCATCATCATCTCAAACGAAGGCTCGCGAAGAGAAAATAAATACCAAATCTAGGCTAAAAAAGACCCGAAAATGCAAACATGCGCTAATTGAAACATTCATAACATGATTTTTTTCCTGTGATCTCAAGAAAAATGAAAAAAACGCACCGCGCCACCAGTTACGTTCTTCCCGATGCGTGAATATTTTTACGCCTCAACTTTTGCTGAAAACATCGACGCGGGAATCTCAGTGAAGCCAACCATTATTACTTTTTTTCCGCTTGTGGTATTCAAATCATCGGATCCCCCCCCCCCCCCAAAAAAAAAAAGAATGTATTTGGTGCCTAAACACAACTCCATCCCCGAGGCGCCGGCCTGATATTACAACAAAGAAGAGCCGAAAAAAAATATTGCTACCCATCTACATGTCTTAATTACAGGCTGCGGCGGAATTATTCATGGCTATTTTCAGGGATGAGAGGTGACGGGGAATTTTTTTCTAATCAGCGACTATTTTACCTCTCATTTTACAGTGTTTCAGTTTATGCTCATTTTTTTCTCTCTCGAAGCTCAAGAGATTTTCAGACACCCACCAAACACCCACCTTTAGCCCCCTCCTTCTTCCCTTCCCCTTCCTTCCCCTCCCCTCCGCCTCCTTCCTCCCTTCCCTTTCCCTCCCCTACCAAGTCCTGAACAGGGGAAGGGGAGAAAGTGTGTTTGGGTGGATGGGTGGGATTGAGGCCTGCATTTAAGGGTTAGGAGAGAGAGAGAGAGAGAGAGAGAGAGAGAGAGAGAGAGAGAGAATAGTAATAATAGTAGTAGCAGTAGTAGCAGTAGAAAGCGGAAGAGGCGGAGAAAAAGATGTGGCGTTGGAAAAGTGTCTCTGGTAATTGAATTTGGTGGAGGATCAATTATTGTGCCATTATTTTTGTTGTTCATTATTGTCATCATCATTATTTTTATTGCTATTATTATTGGCGACCGGGCAGAGGCGAGGAGAGGAGACCCAGCATCAGTAGTCGTGATGATGAGGGAAATAATGATGCTGTGACCTTATACTTCACTCTGTATTGATGATGAGGGCTTCCGTAATGAGTCTTATTTCGGTGATGCCAATAGTGACTATGATAATAAGGAAGTGGAGGAGGACAGGAATAGTGCTGATGATGATGGTGAGATAATGAGGGTAGGTGAAATGGTGACAATGATGGATGAGGATGATGGTGCTGAAGTTGATGATGGTGAAGTGAATATGAAAGAGGAGGAGCTTAATTTATGATGATGAGGATGAAATGGTGACAATGATGGATAAGAAGGATGATGATGATGATAGTGTTGATGGTGAAGTGGAGATGATAGAGGAGAGAAGTTGGTAATAGAGAAAAGCCTGTTAGTTGGTTTATAAAGAAGCTGGAATCGAAGTGGAAAAGAAAATCGAAAAGAAAGTGGAATAAAAAATAGAAGAGGAAAAGAATGGGATAGTACTCGTTCTAGACTGAAATATAATGAACAAACAATGGCTGCGTGGATGAGGAGGTGGATGAGCAAGAATAGGAAAAGGAGGAGAAGGAAGAAGAGGAAGAGAAGGAGGAGGTGGGAGGAGAAAGTAAAAAAGGAAGAAAACGAAGAAATATTCAGAACAAAAAACGACGGCGATGACAGACGATGAAGATAATAATAAGCAAGATAAAGAAGAAAACAACAACAGCTAGAACAGGAACAAGAACAAGAAGAAAAAGGAAAAACGAACAATGAGGATCAAAATAAAGTCAACGAAGATGCGAGCGACACCAAGGAGCAAGACCCAGACCAAGACCACAGGAGTAAGAGGAGTGTGAGGCGGCGAGGGTCGTTCAGGAAATGACCTCTTGGCGGCGTTTTCTTTCTGGCGTCGGAGTTGAAACATTCGTGAGCTCGAGCGCCGCGTGAAGTTGCCGGAGGTTGTTAGGGTTCCTTTTTTTTATGTGTGTGTGTGTGTGTGTGTGTGTGTGTGTGTGTGTGTGTGTGTGTGTGTGTGAGGCAGCGTGTGACAGTTCGTAACTTTTGTGGCGTGTTTCAGCAGTGTCTGATTAGTGCGTGAAAAAAAAAATGTTAGGTTCATAATTACTTCTGAACGAGCATCAACTGCCATGTTTTTGTTTGTTGTGTCAGCTACGTAGACTTTATCAAACAACGAAGACTTATGAAGGGATTTATCATACAATCATTAACTGTTCTGCTTCCCAAAATTTCCAACCATAATATTCACAAAATTTGCTTTATTTTTCCATAGTTTAAATTCTACGAGAGTATGTTTCTGTAAAATATAAAGGGGGTGTAGAGGCAGAGGCCAGATGCAGCTGTCCGTACAATCCAGGCATTTTATCGGCATCACATATTGTTCACCAAGTATACCCGCTAAATATTTCTTTCAGGCGCACGAGGTAAAAATCAGAGAGAAGAATAATTAGCGTGGAATTATGATGAGAAATAGATTATATTTTCTTTGTATTGTACCTGCAGACACACACACACACACGCACACACACACACACACACACACACACACACACACACACACACATTTTTATCACGAAAACGCTGTAAAGAATATTTGATACGAGGAAGCAAAAAGCCTTCAGCCAGAAATTATCCCTACTTTCGTTTGTCAGATGTGGACGCATTCTGTGAGAGGGCAGATATTTATATGAGCTACGCAAATGGAACGAAAGTTTTTTTTTTTTTTGAGACTTGTGTTTTGGAAGTGTTTATCTGGCCTATATACATCGCTTAGCTTACCAAGTAGATTATGTGAAATGGAACAGTATAAAAGTATGTCATTGTCTCCAGAAACGTAATGTTGAAAGACTATAGTTATACGCACAAAACAA
Organism: Eriocheir sinensis; assembly: GCF_024679095.1. Classification (NCBI taxonomy): domain Eukaryota; kingdom Metazoa; phylum Arthropoda; class Malacostraca; order Decapoda; family Varunidae; genus Eriocheir; species Eriocheir sinensis. Next base: position 9,103,271 of record NC_066549.1, on the reverse strand, counting down.
AAATGATAAGCACCAAACAACCCTCAGTGGGCCATGGTGTCCGAATGATTACTATTCCTATTTTTTTATTTTTTTTATTTAGCGTCATCATTTTTTCTCATTCATTTTTTTTTTCTTCACTCCCCACGCCCAACTTATCCCAACCCCCTGTCCTCCTTCCTTCTCCCTCCTCACGCTCACCACCCCGCCAGGAACGTCTCGCCTCGCCTCGCCCCTCCCTTTTCTTCCTCTGTCTGTTCGATGGAAAGCATTAGAGAGATTGAGTGGGAGACGGGCTCAGGGAAAATGCCAATATGCGGGAATTGACTGTCGAAACACAAACGGGATCGCTGCGACGCGGGGATGGCGAGCGGCGTCACTATAATTCTATTGTTCCGAATTTCTTTTGTTTTCTCCTGCCTCCAGAGCGTGCGGGAGAGAGAGAGCGAGAGAAACAAAGAAAAGAAGGAAGTAAGGAAGAAAGTGAGAAAAAGAAAGAAAGAAACAGAAGGGAAAAGAGACAGAGAGAGGGAGATAAAGATGAATAGATAGATAGAGAAAGAAAGAAACGAAGAAAGATTGAAGGAAAGAATGAAGAAAAAGAAAGAAACAAAGAAAAAGAGACGGATATATAGATAGATAAAGAGAAAACAATAGAAAGAAAAAAAGAAAGTGAAAGAGAAACAGAAAAAGACAACCAGAGAAAGATAGATCGAAGGATAGTTAGATAGATAGACACAGAGAGAGAGAGAGAGAGAGAGAGAGAGAGAGAGAGAGAGAGAGAGAGAGATCCTATTGCTATCTCCTCACTCCCACCGCCCCTCAATAAGATCCTCAAAAAGGCAATTCCATTTTCCCAGTGAGCAATCAAGCTGTTGGAGAGGTGTGGCCGGGCGTCTCTCGGGGGTCGTTGAGGCGTCAGCTCTTAACTACCAATTAGAGGAGGGGGCGGCGGTGGTGGTTGTGCGGGGAAGAAATGGGGTCCAAGCGAGCTCGTTATTCACTTGTCATCCATCCCGTGCAGGCGAAGGAGAAGGACCAGGAGGGGTGGAGGGTGACGACGAGGAAGAAGAGGACCACGGCGACTAATAGAGGAAGGTGAAGGCGGAGAAGAATGGTAATGAGTTGAAAGAAGAATTGGGGGGACGCTGAGGAGATGTAAAGTAAGAAGAAAGGAGGAGGAAAAAAGAAAGGGTGGACAACGAGGAAGAAGACCGCAAAGAAGACCAGGAAGACTAATAGAAGAAGATGAAGGTGGAAGAAGAATGGTAATGAGGAAAAAGAAAAATGGGAGGAACGCTGAGGCGACAGGAAAAATATAGATGTAAAGGCTGAAGAAAGGATGAGTAAATAGGGGTGGACAACGAAGAAGACTAAGAAGACCAATAGAGGAAGGTTAAGGTGGGAGGAAAAGAGAAAAATTGGAGGAACGTTGAGGAGGAGAGGGTCGGGGGTAAAGAGCTAAAGGTAGAAGGGATGACCAAAAGAAAGAGTGGACGACGAAGAAGAAGACCACGACGACTAATAGAAGAGGGTGGAGGTGGGAGAAGAATGTTAATGAGGAGAAAGAAAAATGTGAGGAACGCTGAGGAGGAGAGAAGGAAAAGTATAAGAAGAGATGTAAACGAAGAAAAAAAGGATGAGCAAAAGAAGGTGTGATGACGAGGAACCAAATGACGGAGAAGAGTATTGAGGACAAAGAAGGACGAGAAATGAGAAACTGATGAAGGTGACAAGAATACCAATCTACTCATCCATAATTACTGCCCTAAATTTGATAGCCGTGTAGATAGAGACAAAAAAGAGAGGCGAAGCTCATAATATTGAAAAGAAAAAGTATGTGTGTGTGTGTGTGTGTGTGTGTGTGTGTGTGTGTGTGTGTGTGTGTGTGTGTTACCTTTTCTGACGGCAAAATTAGTGTCCCATCTACTGTCACGTTGCCTCCGGAATCCTACCCGCTTGTGGCCGTCGACGTGAGGGAGCACTGGCTACGGGAGGTCTGAGGCGCCTCACTAAAATGAAATGAGGCTCATTAACTGTGAAAAGTAATGGTAATTCGCAACAATCTAGAAGGTACTTATTTTGTGTTATGGTGTATGCGGCATAGACATAGACATTGAAAGCCGGTATATTTTGAAGTCTTCGTATAACAGAATAAAACCAGACTGGGATGGTTAACTTTTCACATGTCATCAGGTTGTGGTAGGTGTTTTGTTAATTATGAAGCATTCCCTGACGAGTGGCACATGCTATGGTTCTTCTGTCAAGTTCCCGTGTTTTCATTAAGTCGTGCCGTGTTTTGTTAAGTTGTCCCCGTGATGTGTGTGCCGCGGCGACGAGCCATTGTGCCTCGTGCCATTGTCAGGCTCACAAAGCCACCCAGCGAGTGCCTGCCAGCAACCAACTTTCCCTTCCTCCTCCATACATGATCCCCAGCACCGACCCCCCCCCCCCCCCCCCAACGAACCAGTCCACCCATGGTCCACCTCTCCTTTACCTCTGAATGACAGTCGTTTTCCTCCGGGGACGTGCCTGTCTCCCTCCCTCTCGTCCCTCCCTCTCGTCGGTGCTCGTCCCCCCCACTCCCCTTCCCCTCCCTCATTCCTGGCTATTGTCACAAACAGCTGACGCGTATATGCCTACACAAGAGATCTATTAAAATAACTGGTAAAATTTGAATAGCAGTTAATCATGGCCGTGCCGCTTATGTTTTCATTATTATCGTGAACAATGAACAGTGTGCTCGTGGCATTATCCCGAATGGCAAACAACTATTGGCAGAAACTATTTGTTGATGACCAGAGGTGTTGTCCGCACCTGTTGGCAGATTTGACATATTTTCCGTTTATGTTTTTTACACATGATAGATAATTAATAAACGAAAGTGGTAAAAGAGGGAAGTCGAGGGGTAAATGAAATGAATTAATGAATGAGTATCTCAAAAAACTACGTGACAATTAAATGAGCAGATATGTAGGTAATACGTAAAAACAAAATATACCCATCTCTCTCTCTCTCTCTCTCTCTCTCTCTCTCTCTCTCTCTCTCTCTCTCTCTCTCTCTCTCTCTCTCTCTCTCTCTCTCTCTCTCTCTCTCTCTCTCTCTCTCTCTCTCTCTCTCTCTCTCTCTCTCTCCTGAGCATTGGGGGAATGTCACGGTCAGAAAAAGAAAAGAAAATAAAAATCCCCCTTCCGGCAACGTCTTTGGACTATTGTTGAGTGGGTCGAGGCGAACATGCTGATCATTATCCCGGATTTCGATTGCGACGTCACTCAAAGGGAGCACTGGGCGATAGCGTGGGCCTATATGCCATCTGAAAATCCGACGCTGCCTGAGTTCTGTCAAGTGCCTTACAGTGCCTTAACAGGATGGTGTACAGGGGCACCATTATCATTGACAGAGGTACATTTCCTGTTTATCCTAATTATTTTAAACCTTTGAGTATTTATTTCATATTTATTGAATTATATTGTTTTACTTACATTTTTTACACATTTATTTTTGGCTTTACTTTATCCCTTCCCCCTTCCTTCCTGCTCGCCACAGTCCTAACTCTAATATCTTCCTCCCTCTTTTCCTCCAGCCTCGGTACAGCCCCTCTCCCCTCCCCCTTGCCCTCCATCCAGGCTTCTCCCTCCCCCGGCCCCTCCTGTTACTATCTGCGGAAACTCTCTCCTGCAGACGACAGTGGGCACTCGTTCTTTTAGGAAGTCTTCCGGCTGAGGACTCTCCGGCCGTCTTCTCTCCCTTACATTTGTTGCCTTCTTTCCACGAAATTCACCCTCTTTTAAACTGCTCTATTCCTTCCTTGGTTGGAGCCGCCCCTTCTCTCTTCCCTCATCCTCAGCGCGGTAATCGCCCTCCTGCTCCAATAACTGTGAAGAGTCTGATGGCCCCGTTTTGCTGCCTTGGCAGAGAGAAGAAACCAAAGCCGTGGCATCTGCATATTTGACTCAGTCCGTGCCGCTGAAGGGAGAGCTCGAAGCTTTCCCCTCGGCAGTGAGCGACGCTGCCCTGCCGAGACTGTAGAGCTTCTGGTGGTGCTCAATATCCTCGGCTTCGCACGGGGAGCCGCTCCGTGAGATGGGAGAGAAAGGGAGCGGCGGGGAAGGGAAAGGGGTGAGCGAAGTGCCTCTGGAGTCAATAATTTGTCGGGCAAGACAGGATGTATGCTGGTGACGTGATTTGCATATTAAGAGAATTATGATTAGCATTTTTAGGCGAGCATGTCTATTACGCGGAATTTGTGGGCATTTACGGATCGTTAAGGACAAAGGCGGAGTTCAAGGTGCTTTATTCTGTGTTTGTGTCAGCGGCGGGAGTGAGGGAGAAAGAGAGGGAAAGAGGCGGGTGGAGGAGGTCTTAAAGTTGCTCTCAGAATGTGGTTAAGCGCCGGAACATATCAATCTGGCGGAATGTTCCTCCCAGCCAACTCACGCTGCCACAAGCCGCCCAGGATTTTTTGTGACACTCTTATGTGCCTTAAATATATATATATATATATATATATATATATATATATATATATATATATATATATATATATATATATATATATATATATATATATATATATATATATATATAGACATTGAGGCATTAGACCTTAAGAGTCATTTTAAGAGAAAATATCCTGCCGACATATACTCTCATTATATATATATATATATATATATATATATATATATATATATATATATATATATATATATATATATATATATATATATATATATATATATATATATATATATATATATATATATATATATATATATATATATATATATATATATATATATATATATATATATATATATATATATAAGGCAATTAGAAGAAGTATAAACAGGTTTTAACCCCGATATTTTTTGCACAGCCTTTTCATTAACTGCTGCCAGTCCAGGACATATGGACACCTCTCCTTCACACGCAGCCGAGTGACGGTGCGTATCTTTGTCTGTTGTTTATATAATTTTCAATAATTTGTTTGTTCTCTTTAGAATGCTGCCGCACTGCCACAACTTCGTCACAGCCTCGTCAGCCTCAAGGTGGCGCGGGGGGAGGACCGGCAAGAAGAGTGCAATGATTTTCGACGATGACGCGACGTCTTGTGAGAGGTTATGACTGTTGACAAGCCTCAAGCAATGGTGAGTGTAAATATCTATGCTGTTAATTCGTCATTTCTTTACTGTTGCTTGATGTTTTGCTTGACTGTATTAATGGTCCTTCTAAAACAGGCATGGTGCACAGCGATTAATGTATTTGTAAGAAAATGCACCTTCGTGTCGTGGCACTGTATATAAAACGAAACATTTATAAACGTTAATTAAGCGAATCTCAAGTATTACGCGCCCTACACAACAGGAGGCAGTCACTGAGCTCGTATGGCCCCTTGATGCATTGAGCTCGCGTCTCTATATATTTATATATTTTTTTCTAAAGCCGATGCATTCTAGGAAAAAAAATATAACATCAATGACCGCATAAGCACTGCTTCTCAATTCGAAGATGGAGAAAAGTGCTGATTTTCCCTTCTTCAAAGCGTTCCAAGTCGTAGGAAAGAAATATACATATGAAGGAAGGCTGTTCCATAGTTTATCGGTAACAGGGATGGAAGACTAAATACTGGTTAACTCTTGCATAAGGAATTTGGACATCATAGCTACAGTAGAGCTACAGTAGTTTGTTTTGTACAGTGGGGCCCAGGAGGAGTAGAAACATGCAGACAGCAAGTTCAGAAGAGCAGTTAACATGAAAAAGTGTTAGGAGATATAAAGAGATACAACAATGCGGTGGATTTTAAGACGTAGAAGAGAGTAAGAGGAGGGGAGCAGTTGAGGCGAAAACCTTACTCAAAAAGGGCTGTGGGCGTGTGTGTGTATATATATATATATATATATATATATATATATATATATATATATATATATATATATATATATATATATATATATATATCTTGGGGGGAACAGTGGGTTCAGTGTTGGGTGAGTCGTGAAATCTTCATCACGTCAGCATGAAGAGGTCGTCCGACAATCAATAATCCATAACACTTGAGAAAAATAAACAGAAAATATTTATCGTACCGCCGTGTTAATGATTAATGGTGCCCAAGCTGCTCGGGGTAATCTGAAGGCGAAAAAAAGAATTGTTAGAGCATGGCTGACGTTGAGAAATGAAAGCAGAGGAAGGCACGGACGAAAGGCCGCGGGGTGTGGGCGGTGTTCTTCCTCGCCTGGTGGTGGTTGTCCGGTCGCTCCAAGATGAAGTGCATGTGAGTTACCTGTATCACACAAACAATTCTTTAGGATAACTCTTGTGCCTTTTAGTGGCATATAAGGAGCGCAGCAAGTTACTTGTATTCTCCCTGTCAGCAGTTTGAACCTCACTATCTTGGCCATATTGATCCCTTGCCATGAAATCGTTGCCACTATCTCAACCTTGCCCCATCCTAAACTTACCCTTATCACTTTTTTTTTCCTCTCTGACCGAAAATCAATCCACCTTCTGCATTCTCTTTGTGGAGTAGTTTTCCTTCCTTCAGTTTACCATTATCTTTACTTACCCACTGAAAAGCTCTTAATAATCCTTTTTCTTACGTAATTTTTCTTCCCTCATCAACATTTTTCTTCCTCTTCATGCTCTCCTTCCATCTTTTCCCTCCATTAACATATTCCTCTCCTTACTTCATCCTAGCGCCCTTCCTCTCTTTTCCTTGGCCCTCGCTCTTCTTCCTCCCCTCCGCCCCTTTCCCTCAGCAAATTTTCCCTTCCTTCACCTCGGCCCCCGCCCCTCCCAGTGCCGCGGTGGTCCCCTGGCGGCTCCACAAAGCTCCCGCGCCACACACCGGAAGCTGTTAGCGGTCCTTTTCTAAATCAGTGGGTATTTTATGAGGCGTATCATCCCAGCCCAGCTCGTCCTAAGTGCTCCGGGTTAATATATTAAAATGCAAGGCTTTCGTGTCGCCAGAGATATGCACAGTTGAACACGACGGGAAACTGCCTTAAGGACGTATCTAGCCTCTAAGGAGCCGCGTCTCCTCCGCCCGTGTCGTCGCGGCAGTAAGGGTGAGTGTGCGAGGCCTCCCGGCGAGGGGTCTTGCTTCTTTACGGGCAATATTCATGAAATTTTTCAAAAGTATTTTATGATCCTTTAGATGATGGTTGTCGCAATATGATAAAAACAGAACTGCTCCTCGGCGAGGCTTGAGGGGGAAGCTTGAGCCACTTCGTCAGGCGAGTCTCTGAGAGGCCCGCCACGCCGCTCTGCCTCCCCTGACAGACGTATTCCGCGGAGTTCTTTACAAGGGGCGCTCCGACTACACCACTTCCTGCCGTGTATTTCCCGTCTTGCCTTCTTCCTTTACACGGCAACTTCATGCAAGGCTGCACCTCCCTCCCCCCTCCTGCCTGCTGGCTCCTTCCCTCCCTCCCACCAGCCATGCCTATCTTCCTGCCCGCCTCACTCCAGCCCACCTTGCCCCACCCTCCACCTCCTCCTGTACAGGGTTCACTCCACCGTCGAGTTTCTGCCTGTACTGAGTTGTTTTCACAGGCAAAATACTTTTTCTCTTTTTTATTTGAGCGTGTGTCGGGTGTTGTGTGCTGGGGAGGGGTGGGGGGGGCGGTCTGTGTGTGTGTGTGTGTGTGTGTGTGTGTGTGTGTGTGTTAGAGGAGTGGAGAGGGTGGAGGAAGACTGTAGTGTGTTATTGTTATTGTTGTTGATGTTGCTGTTGTTATTGCTGCTGTTGTTGTATTCCCTATTCACCGTTCAGAACCCTCATCCCCAAGCTTCGACCCCTCACATTTTGGACACACCGCCTCACCTCTCTTGCACACAAAGGCATTTATTTATGTGTGCCTTTTGATCACTGGAATCATTGTTTCGAAATCAAAACATACCTTCAAAATCGTTCATTTATTACTCTAAATCTTTGAACATGTGATCTGGAAAATAATTACATCGCTTATTTCATCTAAAAAAAAGATGTACGTAAATGCTCTAAAAAGTTGGTTATGCTTAAGGTTAATCAGGTAATATTACACCTTTGTTTTGCTTTTGTCCTGTGATAGCATTTCACACACACACACACTCACACACACACACACACACACACACACACACACACACACACACACACACACACACACACACACACACACACACACACACACACACACACACACACACACACACACACACAAGGAATGAGAGAGATAAAAAAAGGAAAGTAAAAAAGAAAGAAAGAGAACGAGAGTGCAATAATTGGTGTGAGTGAAATTCTTGTCTCACGCAGTATTTGAGTTACCTGCGCCCGCCCCCCCCTTCCCTCCCCTTCCCTCCTTACCTCCCCTCCCCCCCTGTGCCTCTCTTTCTTTCATTCCCTCCACTTTCATAGCATCTTTTTTACCTCTCTCCCCTCCACCAATTCCCTCTGTCCTCCCGCCTCAGCTGCAGCTCACTTCCCTCCCCTTCAGCGGTTCGTCCTCCTCCTCCTCCTCCCCCTCAGACACATACACACAAACACTCTCTCTCTCTCTCTCTCTCTCTCTCTCTCTCTCTCTCTCTCTCTCTCTCTCTCTCTCTCTCTCTCTCTCTCTCTCTCTCTCTCTCTCTCTCTCTCTCTCTCTCTCTCTCCATCCTTTCCTCCACAACTTTAACCATCAATCCCTTCACACTTTTCACCCTACACGTCACCCTCTCTCTCTCTCTCTCTCTCTCTCTCTCTCTCTCTCTCTCTCTCTCTCTCTCTCTCTCTCTCTCTCTCTCTCTCTCTCTCTCTCTCTCTCTCTCTCTCTCTCTCTCTCTCTCTCTCTCTCTCTCTCTCTCTCTCTCTCTCTCTCTCTCTCTCTCTCTCTCTCTCTCTCTCTCTCTCTCTCTCTCTCTCTCTCTCTCTCTCTCTCTCTCTCTCTCTCTCTCTCTCTCTCTCTCTCTCTCTCTCTCTCTCTCTCTCTCTCTCTCTCTCTCTCTCTCTCTCTCTCTCTCTCTCTCTCTCTCTCTCTCTCTCTCTCTCTCTCTCTCTCTCTCTCTCTCTCTCTCTCTCTCTCTCTCAGACTGATTGATAGATTCATGTATAATCAGTTTTGTTATTTATGTTGTCTTATGTTTTAGTCATGGTGATTATTTTCAGTCCATTGTCTCGTCTTTTTTATTTATCTCTACAAAAAAAGCGGCATTTCATCATACTTTAGATATCAGTCTGCCAAGTTTCTTAGATCCTCCAAATCTGAATCATATTTTGTCCATCATTAGTATTCATAATCAGGTATCTCGTATCTTCTTGTATTTGTCCTTCACTATTCTTAAATTCCACTCTAGATGCTAAGTTTTCCTTCAGTCATCACTCTATAAGTTTCATTTGCATCCTCCTTCCTACCATTCACGTTTACCTCCAAAATATATAAGCAAGTTCCTCTTATTTGATTCTAATTTTTAGCATTTAGTTTTCCTTATACCGAGCATCACTCTTCAAGCATACCAACCTTTCCTTCCTTTCCACCACTATACTCGGGCGACTCCCAGCACACCCACATATACATATACCTCCAAAATATAGAGTGGATTCCTTCTGAGGGTTTCGAGGGTTTCTCTTTTTGGTGTTGTCTTTGTGGCGAGGCTTTAACGTGCATCTTTTTATTTGCATATATTCGCCGCGTGGCTTGCTCCCGTTTGCATATAAAAATGTTCATTCACGCAGCACCTCTCAGTCTCCTGCTTCATTGCCATTCACTCAAACCCTTAGCCGCCTCCCCCCCCAGCCTCTTCCTTCCCTTTAGCGGCCGGCACCTCCCTCCCTCCACCGCTGCTTCTCCGCCGATGACTCACAGTTCGTAATTAAATGAAGATAATGGTGTGTGTAGGGGTTCGCTGGTTGACTGGTTAATGGTTCGGGTCTAAGTGTGTGTGTATGTGTGTGTGTGTGTGTGTGTGTGTGTGTGTGTTTGATATCTTCCCAGTTCTTCACCACACGAATTTTTCCTTCCTCATTATCTCACTCATGTTCTCCTCCATAACACGACCTCTTCATCGCTTACTTGACAATAAACAAACCTTCTCAGTTGCATTCCCCATCTTTATACAGTTCCCGCTTTCGTAAGGTTTTCCCTCACCCTCATTAGCGCCATCCCTATACTAATATCACTCTTCCTTCCACCCACCAAAAATCACCCTCGCATCATTCATATTTAGTGCTTCTCAACCCTGACACACTACTGATAAAACCTTGCGCTATTGTACACCCTAACTTGGCTCACTCAGTGCTCCCTTCTGCAGCCATACACACCTCGCTCTACCCCATACTGCTGTTTTTTTTCTTCCACCGCCTTCGCAGTTGCCCTCAATCACTCCAGTACTTTCTTTCCTTCACAATGCAAACACTGGTGAAACATAGAACACTTTAACCGCCAGTGAGTTTCATCGCATCCACAACAAACCTCTTCGGCATCCATTTCATCTCTTTCCCACCTCTTCAGTACCTTCCCATGTTGGCAGTTCTTTAACGCAACACGACCTCACCATTATGCAAACACTTCCCCAATCTTCCAATACTTCTTCAACATCTCTTTGGATTCTTTTTAGGAGCAGTGAGTAGCGGGCTTTTTTTTTTTTTTTTATTAATGTTTGCTTTTTGTGTGCCCTTGAACTGTCTCCTTTGCTGTAAAAAAAAAAAAAAAAAATCACGATGCACCACATTCTCGCCTCTTCAAGACATTCCTATGCACCTCCCTCTTCCCTTACAACACACTGCCTCACCACAATAGCATAACATAGCCTTTTAGAACTTATTAAGAGAAATTGATCTCTCTTTCGGCCACCTCTTTGGATTTTTTTTAGGAGCAGCAAGTAGCGGGCTTTTTTTATTATTGATTCCTTTTTTTGTGCCCTTGAGCTGTCTCCTTTATTGTGAAAAAAAGAAGTCTTTAATCGTAGCTATAATTAATTGCAACATTCCTACATACCATGGACATATTTACCACTGCAACACATTTCCCCTTACCCTTACAACACTATCTTCCCCCCAAACACTCTCAATCACTACAATAATCATCACCACTACCACTCTGACACGTCACTATACTGTACTCACGTATCACCTCAACACTTTCCCTCCACCACACACTAATCCTTCGCAGCCACCACAGTAGAACTCCCTCTCTCTCCCTCTCTCTCCCTCTTCCACTCCGCAACTCTTCTCTCGCCACGACGCAGAGGGATGGAAAATAAAATAACAGAAAGCTTCAAGGAAATGGAGTATGTTTGCTTTCATGGCGCTATTCGTAGGGAAATTGCCCGCCAAAAATAGCTTGAAAAAATGGCTAACAAGAGTAAGGTACAACGAACCGAGAATGAAACGAAAGAGGGAAAAAAAAGAACGGTTGCAAGGTTTACCATTTTGACCCTCGCCGCCCAGCCACTGCCTGCGGTGGTTGGCTGCGTCTGCTAAAAGTCTTCCTTAAGCTGTTAACAAAGTAGTAATTGGATTCCACGCGAACATTAATTAAAGCTCTGCAGCGTCACCTCCAGATCATAGGTGCTTGGCGGCTGCCGGGCTTCGCTGCTTTATCGAACCTTCGCCGCCGCCTTGCCCGTTTCGGAAGCCTTTGTTTCTCTCAGGCTTCGGCGGAGGGGAACTGTTCTCCGAAACCCTAAATTATTTCAGAAAATCAACAGGATGTCCAGTAAAGAACAGGACGAGGGTAAAAGCCTTGATTACATTTATATATACACAGGTCAAGTGAATGTTGCTAAGCTAAACAAACTCGCCGCCGCGGAGGACTCGATACTGTATAAATTGAAATATGAAATATATATCAGCACACAGCGTGCTCGTGGAGGCAAAGCACACTGTAAAAGGCATTAAATCCATTCGGAGTCAAACGTGATTTGTTCTATAATGCATTCCATCAATCATAATTCTCCATTTATGAATCCTTTTTATGAATATAACATCAGCAAATATTATCCAGCCCTGAAAATTGATGGCCATCTTGAATCATAAAGGGATGATGACTGCCGAATTATTCAGTAATGCTGAACTAACACTTGTTTTCATATTGAAAGCGAGAGAAGGGCTCGTCCGATGAATGACTGCCTCCACGCATTCTTGCTACATGTCCCAATTACTTAGAAAACTTGCAAAACGAACACAGCAGGGCTAGATTATCTCCTGCGGCCTGACTGTTTTAGAGATATTACGTTTCTCCGCAGACTCATTGCTCGCAGCCGCCGTCAGCGCACGCTATCATCAGGAGAGTTCCATGTAGAAAATGAGTTTGTTATTCCTGTAGTATCTGTGGATGTTTGTATATCTGTTTATCAATCTATATATCTATCTGTATCTCTATCTATCAGGGTTGGAAAAAATCATGTTTTTTTCTAAAAAAAAGAATTAAAAAATCGATTTATTTAATTTAAATCGGATTTATTTTTATCTAAATCTATTTTCTTTATTTAAATGTTTTTTTTGCATTAATCCTTGTTTGTTTTCACTGATTATTTGTTTCAGTGTTATGAGGCCATGTTCTTGTATTAAACTTGGCCAATGTTAAATGAAACCATAGTTTACTATACATTACCCAAGATGAGTTTTTCGCATAAAAGCCATAAGTAGCCATAAAAATCATAAGTTACCAACTTGTCTGTTTGTATGTTATCAAATTTGGATCATATTAGTTAGAAATTAGACTTAATCATGTTACTTTGTATAAAAACAAAAAAGAATTAAACTCATTAAACTTCATAATTACATTTATTGTTATTATCAACAAAACGACCGTACTTTTTTTTATGCTGTTTAATATTTTTCTTGTAAGAGATGGCAATGATTCACTAGTGCCTGACTTGCTACAGGACCAGTACAGGATCAGTACAGGACAAGTAGACTTGATACTTTTCCTGTACAACTAGTTCACATATTCTTCCTTCCTCCTTATATATATATATAGATATATATATATATATATATATATATATATATATATATATATATATATATATATATATATATATATATATATATATATATATATATATATATATATATATATATATATATATATATATATATATATATATATATATATATATATATATATATATATATATATATATATATATATATATATGTATATATATATATATATATATATATATATACATATATATATATATATATATATATATATATAAATAATTTTAAATACAGTATATTTAATTTTGATTCAAATCATGATTTTTATACTCTGATTTATATAGATTTAAATCACTTGATTTAAATCATTTGATTTACATCAAACCCACCCTGATATCTATCTATCTATCTATCTATCTATCTATCTATCTATCTATCTATCTATCTATCTCTCTATCTATCTATCTATCTATCTATCTATCTATCTATCTATCTATCTATCTATCTATCTATATATATATATATATATATATATATATATATATATATATATATATATATATATATATATATTTATGTCTATATATATATATATATATATATATATATATATATATATATATATATATATATATATATACTTTACTTGCCTGCCTATACATCTTTTCATATATATCCGCATGTATCTACCTTCCATCTACCTTTTTGTCGTTATATTCATCCATCTGTCTATTGTCTATCCATCTGACTAATAGTATATTTGTCTTCCTTTC
>NC_066549.1:9074606-9087106 GCF_024679095.1 Eriocheir sinensis | reverse complement strand
TAGAGTGTGAGGAAAGGAGGTAGTCAGAGAGAGTAGAGGATGAAGAATGAGAAGAAAGAGGCCCGCTGCAACGTTATTTAACACAATTTTGTGATAAAGACGTTATCTTTACCTTTCCTCTATCTGTTTTTTTTTTCTTTAATCATTCCAACTGTCACGTCATTCAACCCCCTTTGTGAAATTTGATGCTATCAGAGAACGGAGGTCCCCTAAAAACTTGGTTCCCCAACACAACGACATCAAGCAGAGATCAAGGGAGAAAGGCCACAAAAAAAATTGTGATGGAGGAAGCAGTGCGGGAGGAGAGACATTTTGAGTCTCCCATCCGGTCGGCAAAGAAGAAAGACAAGAAAAAAGGGAAAAACGGAAAACAGATTTACGTTCATCTGGTATTCACGTCGATTTCTTCCATCCTCGTGATTATCTCCGTTCCGTTCATCGGCAGAAGGATCACTCACGAGGCACAACGGCATATTTTTACTCCCGAGCACCTCCTGAGAGTTGAAGGAGAAAATGTATGCCGGGCCCCGCCGTCCATAAATGTCATATGATGCGGTGCTCCGGCTGTAGCTCAACTCCACACGCCAAAACATATAAATTCAGAGTGAGGAAACCGTCTTCCCGGGAGTTGAGGATCATCTAGAGACGACGAGGTGCTCCGAGATGTTGCGGAGAGGCTTGGGCGACGTGTAGGATGCAGCGGCACGAGTCCTGGATTGTCTGTGTTGTTATAAGGATCCAAGTGTTGTGTCACCGGCGTGATGGCGCGGCGGTGTGCTGTTTGGAAATAATGTTGCCTGACAAGGCTGATGGTGATATTAACGATAATGACTGACCAAAACAACTGTATTTAAGATGTTATGGAAAGTTCAACATTGATTGTAATTTATGTAATGAATGTTGGTTTGGTAATTCATTTGATATATGGACAAGTAGGTGTTGCTAAGGAGCCTGTGATCTTCATGAAAATTAACCCGGTAGCAGCGACAGGCCCAATTTGTGGTTTTACCGTGAACCAGCGACGGGCCAAATTTTTGTCATGATAGAAACCCCCGAAAATAGATGATGCATAAACTGATCACAAATGCGTTGATATATATTATGATTTGGTTTGCGTGAGTGATGATTTTTTCTCATTTTCTCGCTTAGAGGGGCCTTTAAGAAACATGATCCCCGCAGCTACCGGGTTCAAACGGATTATGTGCAGCAGCTGTTGCTTTAGAGTGAACATTATTTTCACCTTTAAAGACTGGTAGATTGTCGTGGCGGTGGCGATGAAGGTGCCGGAGACAAAGACCTGGAAACCATCACCAGGAGAGCAGGATCTTTGGTGTGTGTTGCTACGTACGAGTTACTGATTACAAGGAATAAAAGGCTCCCTTCGTAGTGGAGATTCTCTCTCTCTCTCTCTCTCTCTCTCTCTCTCTCTCTCTCTCTCTCTCTCTCTCTCTCTCTCTCTCTCTCTCTCTCTCTCTCTCTCTCTCTCTCTCACACACACACACACACACACACACACACACACACACACACCTAAATCTTGCCATACATCCGTCTTTATCCGCGCCGTGATAAAAGTCAGTTGGAACACATATTTACCCCCTCTAATACAAGCGTATTATGTTTGCTCACAATCGAGGCGAGGGAGCCGTAGTAGGGGAAGGGACCGGGATGAGGAGAGGGAAAGGGTGCTATAATTGGGGTATAAGAGGGACGGAACTGAAAGAGTGAAGGTACACAGGAAACGAGGAGGGCGAAAAAGAGACCAGGTTAAAGCGGGAGGGAAGGTGACGGAGGCAGCGTTAAGGGGAGCAAGAGAGGGAGAGAGCCATGGACGAGGCCAGGCAAGGAGGGCGAAGAAACAAGGAACGAAGGGACGCCGTAGGGGAAACGTTGGAGTGAGGGGATCAGGAGTGTTGCGGGAGGGACGAGAAGGGTTCAGGGAGGCAGAGTGTAGGCGTGAGGGGGCCTGATGACGGACTGGCCCCTCATATGTCCCCTCAGAGCTGTAAGCTGGAGTTTGGCCCGCCCCTTGGGGAGCAGACACCCGCGGCTTTCCCCTCTACGGCCCTGGGACATAGAGGCAAGTCTTCCCTGTCTCCTGCTGGATGGTCGTAATTACTGGGCGGTTATTTTACCATCCTGGGGCCCATATTTGTTACCGGATATTTATACTCGCTGATTATCATATGCACCCACGGGCGACAGTCCACGTAATCTTGATAATTCACGCGGATAACACACTCACGGGAAGGAGCTGAGAGGGCGCGTGCCTTGTGTAGACTCAGACGCCCCCTGCAGGGTAAGCGCTCAGGGGAATCGCCTTGATCTGAACCGAGGAGAAAAGGATTGCTCCATTTTCAAGAGGTGGAGTGTCGGAGAAGGTCAGACAGAACCTGCGAGCTGAGGGAGTTCCTGGACGCGTGAACCTCGGGGACACTTGAAGCAGGGGAGGGGATGGCCCGAGGAAAGAAAACAACTGAGGAAGGGAGGGACAGCGGATGGAACGAAGCGAGACAAACAAAAAATAGAGTCAGGACTAAGAAAGAAAAGCTGGATCGGAAAATGCAATGACGAAATCGAAGAGGAAAAGGATAAAACGGAAATTGACGGGATAGAACAGAATGGAAGAGAGAGCAACGGATGGGGGAGAGCGAAAGAAACAAGAGGGAGAGAGATGGAAGTAACAAGGGAGAGGGGAGGGAAAGGATTGCTTCTCGGCGGGCCTCTCTTCCCCTCACGGCCACAAAGGCAGTAATGAGGCTGGAATTAACTGCGTGGTCCTTTTATTGGCCTAACAGTCCCCCTGGCGGCCATATCACAGGACCCCGTCACGGGACAACCGGCCACTTAGCTTCTCCCCTTCCCACTCCTCCTCTTTTTCCTCCTCTTCCCTTTTCTACTCCTTTTCCTCCCTCACTGCCTTCTACTTCGCCACATTTTTCCCCTTCTCTTTCACCTTCTCTTTCTCCACTTCTTCCTCCTTTATATCTTCCTCCACCTCTTTCCCTTCCTCTCATCTCCTCTTTCTCCACCGCTTTCCCCTCCTATGACCTCCTCTTTCTTCAACTCTTTCTCCTCTTCCTTCTCCTCTGCCTCCTTCACCTCTTTCTCCTCCTCCTCATCATCATCATCATCTTCTTCATCCTCCTCCTTACCATTGGGAGTAGTTGGGGTGAGCTTCGTAAACAAGCAATAAACATTCTGATAATTACCACCAAAAAACAAATAATATACTAACTGGATTATGACAAGTGTAAGGGTGAAGAGGTTTGGGGTATGTATGGGAGAGCACAGAAAAGGCTGCTGGGTGTGGCAAAGGGGAAGACAGACAGAGGGGAACAGGAGCTACAGAGAAGGGTGTTGCGGGGGAGAGCGCTGAGGTTATAGTGGGGAGGGCGGCACAGAATAATGGGAAGGGTGGCAGTACGAGGGGGTGGTGCAAAATATGACTGGGGGGAGTGTAGTGGAGTGTGATAGGGGAGGGTGTTTGCATGTGCTGTGGAAGAGGGGGGGAGACTGTTGTGGTAGAGCTGTGGTGGGTGATTGGGTGAGGGGACTTTTATACGAGGAGGGGAGAGTGCGCGAAAGAGGAGGTATTACATGAGGTAGTACAAGCGTTAGTGTACAGGAAACTAGTGATAGACATTGATTAGGTTAGTTCACAAGGAGGATTAAGACTGAATGAAACAGGAGGAATTACGCGAGGTACTACAAGCGTCGTCACAGAAAACTACTGGCAGATGAATATTAGGTTAGTTGTTAAAGAGGTAAAAGAGTAAATAAAGGGGTAATTTAATGAGCTGACGTGAATAACAAACTGATATACTTCACAATACTTGAGATCAGAAAACTATATACCTGTTTTTTTTTGTTATTTGTTTGCTTTGTTAACGAATCAATCAGTGAAGTGCAGGTCAGATCTTTTTTTTTTCTACAACAAAGGAGACAGCTCAAGGGCACAAAAATAAGGTAACAATAATAAAAAAAAAAACCGCTACTCGCTGCTCCTAAAAAGTATCCAAAGAGGTGGCCGAAAGAGAGGTCAATTTCGGGAGGAGAGGTGTCCAGATTACTCGGAGCATCTATCTTGCTGTGGAAATGTTTCTTGGCATAACTGTGTCTTTCTCTTTATTTTTCCGGCATCATTACATATTATTATCAATAGTGTACAAAGAGTTACCAGCGTTAGTTCATGACAGCTTGCTAGTCTCAACATTTTACACACCACAGCGTCCGCCTGATACATTACTTACTTAGGAATCCGAATTCTACTAGTGACTTATTTATTTTGTTGCTGAAATAAAATAGATTGCACGAAATGTCACTGAGGGCGAACAGGCTGCGCTGCAAGTGACCTTCAGACTCACCTTTAAAAGACACCCTCCCGCTGAGGCGGTGTAGAGGCTTCATGCAGTTTGAAGCGGACGAGGGGAAGGAGGCCGAGCGGTGATCTTTGAACTGATGCTAATTGAAGGGCGGACGAACTTGTGTCTGCTTACAATTGTTGCTTTTTCGCCATTTCTAATTTGGTTGCTGAAAAGGGAGATGTGTGTGTTTGGGGGTGACTAAATGTGTGTGTGTGTGTGTGTGTGAAACATCATCGGCAAAAATTCGGAAAAAAAAAGTTTATTTCTGACAGCTTTCTCTCTATTATAAGTTTATTTGATATTTTGATTTTTAAAGAGGCATTTACTGCACTAGGCATACATCATAAGGCACAATACACCTAACAGTGCCTTTAAAAAAAATAGTACATACCACACTTAAAACCATAAACGTTGACGGGACCGTCAAAACGGGATAGTGGGAACCCGGCCTATATAAGTATCACACAGCCCTTATCAATCCACGTACTAACTTAAATCAAATATCACATAAGAACATAAGAACATAACGTAAGGAATCTGCAAGAGGCCGGTTGGCCTATACAAGGCAGCTCCCGTAAACCTAATCCCAGCTAACCTCATTATCCATGAATTTATCCAACCTCTTCTTGAATGTATGTATCTATGGTATTGGCACCCCCAACATGACTGCCAAGCCTGTTCCACCCATCCACCACTCTATTGGTAAACCAGTTCTTGCCTATGTCTTTGTTGAATCTGAATTTATCTAACTTAAAACCGTTGCTACGTGTCCTACCTGGCTCTTTTACAACCAAAATCCTATTAACATCCCCTTTATAGCCCAATTCATAAACCTCGATCAAGTCTTCTCGTAATCTTCGCACAAACTTAACAAAGAGGCATACATACAAACATGCATATAGATATACAAACAACCTTCAACTATACATTCTGCCTTTCAGATATACATACGACCTTCATCAAAACATTACACACAGCACAAAACAAACAGATATGCAGCCCACCTTTCCCAGAATACACACTAAATAACACACATTGAACACCGCACAACATGTCACGTACAAAACACCGCATAAACACTAAGCACCACACAAAAATCTGTACAACACACATAACAATACATTCAGTGTGGTTGGGCAGGGGTGAGGAAAATGAGACTTGTGCAGTGTGTTAGATGTGTGTTGAATGCAGTTAAAGGGGTGAGATATTGAGTGTTTAGTGTAAATGTTAATGTAAGAATGTAGTATTTTAAAGTGCAGTCCTTAAGTCATTACTACGAAGGTTATAGGATGATACTTATAGATTGCTCCCCCTTTTTAAATTAGAGAGGGGGACGGGAGGGGGTCAATAAGTGTTCAGCTTGACTAATGTAATAGCTCTTAGTGATTTGTTCTCAGTGTAACGTTAGCCATGTGTGTGTGTGTGTGTGTGTGTGTGTGTGTGTGTGTGTGTGTGTGTGTGTGTAGTGGTGAGTGCACACTAAACATCAAAAACGCTAAATCTAACCTACTAAAAGCGTGGCGCATAACACAATCAATACCCTAAACACGCCAAACGCCCTCTGCTATTGGCGCTCACTCGATAGATACTAAACACAATTTCCACCTCACACAAAAAAAAGGTATAATAAAACGCGTCACATACACGTACATAAAATAAAAATATAAACAATCTACGTCACCGGCGCTTTTATGTTCACTGTCAGAAATCTCCTCTAAAGCCACCATCACCATCATCATCATCATCATCATCATTATCATCACCACAAGCACAGTATCTACACCTCTGTCTGTTTTCATCTTCACCGCCGTCGCCACCACCGCCGCCGCCGCTTCCGCCTCTTCTCCACACCCAGCGTCTCCATCCTCGCATCTTCTTCAGCCTTGTACACACACCATCACCATATTCATAAGTTAGACAATCGGCCATCTTGTA
Organism: Eriocheir sinensis; assembly: GCF_024679095.1. Taxonomy (NCBI): domain Eukaryota; kingdom Metazoa; phylum Arthropoda; class Malacostraca; order Decapoda; family Varunidae; genus Eriocheir; species Eriocheir sinensis. The sequence goes on along the minus strand of NC_066549.1, from coordinate 9,080,804 downwards.
ATCTTGCCTCAGTCCTCCTCCCGACACACGCAATAACCCTCCATTCACCCCCGAACACTCACTTTTCTCTCTCTCTCTCTCTCTCTCTCTCTCTCTCTCTCTCTCTTTCTCTCATCATACGTATACATTTCACTATTCTCCTCTCACACTTTGCATTTCTCCTCCTATTCATCATTCATCTGTCTCCTGTGTTTGGTCAACGCTTTCAGCAAGTTTCTATTCTCCTCCCTTCTGGTGTCGCATTCTTCCTGCATGGTGTGGCGTGCTATGTATATATGTTTTCCTTTCTTTTTTCTATTTACTTTTGTACGTCCACCGTTTCTAATTCCTTTTTCCATTTTTCCCTCACGTGCCCTCTGCTCCCTTCATCACCGCATTTCCCTCGCCTAGTCCTTTTATCTCCCCTTCTTCCTCGCCGCCCCATCTCCCCCTGTCACCGCATATCTCTCCGGCAAGGCCCTCTCACCTGTCCCTTTCCTTCTCCCTGTCGCTATCACCTTTCCCCTCATCCCCTCTCCCCTCTCTCTCTCTCCCTCTGTTTCCCAGCTTCCCCCCGCAAGGCAGTCAGCCACACAAAGCCGCCCCAGAGTCCTCGACGCCAAGAAGAGTAACAACAGCGACGTGGTGTTGAAGGATAACCTGATTTCCATACAAATGTGACGCTAGCTGGGGCGTTGTTGTTGCGGCGGCGATGGCGGTGCGGGTTGCGGAGGACTGCTTCTGTTACGCCGAGTGACTGAGCGAGTGAGTGAGCGAGTGCGTGAATGAGAAACGGAGACAGAGGGAGCTTTAGGGAAGAAGGAAAGGTGTTACGGAGAGAGAACGTGTGTGAGTGAGTGAGTAATGAGTAAGTGAGTGAGTGAGAAAGGGTGACGGAGGGAGTATTAGGGAAGGAGGAAAGGTGTGACGCAGAGGTAGTGAATGCGTGAGTGAAAATTGGTGGGAGAAAACCGGAGAGTGAAAGGTGAGTGAGTGAGTGAGGGTCCAGAGGGCGAAGAAAGGTACGTAGTCTTGGAAGAGTTTAGGAAGGGAAGGGAAGGAGAGCGAGTAAGTGAATGAGGGAAGGAGAAATGAAGGGAACGAACGAGGGAGGGAAGGCAGGAGGGAGAGGCGGCGCGAGTGATTGAATGAGGTGGAGAAGGAGGGAGGGAGAGCCTGAGTGAGGGTGAGGGAGCGTGGGAGAGGGAGAGAGGGAGAGGGTCAGGGGGAGATGGAGTGCTGTCAGGTGGTAGAGGAAAACAAGTGTTGCATGGGAATGGTGGTGAGAGAGAGAGAGAGAGAGAGAGAGAGAGAGAGAGAGAGACCATGATATCGTTGCATTGTTATCGATATTATTATTTTTTTGTTATTTCTGTTACTGTTACTGTTGCCACTTTTATTGTTGCTGCTGCTGGTGTTGTTGTTGTCTTTGTTGTTATTATTGTTGTTGATGTTGTTAGTGGTGCTGGTGGCCCGCATTTTAGTCGTGTTGATGGAATGTTAGATGTAAAAGCATGAGTTGATTAATAAACGCTCGTAACAATTGAATAATAAATCGTGTCACTAATTGGAAAGGCAAGCTCTTCTAACTCACCTCTCTCTCTCTCTCTCTCTCTCTCTCTCTCTTCTTCTTCTCCTTTTTCCTTTGTGTTTTTTTTTGTTTTCTATTCTTTCTCTTTCCTCTTTTCTCTCTTCTCTCTCTCTCTCTCTCTCTCTCTCTCTCTCTCTCTCTCTCTCTCTCTCTCTCTCTCTCTCTCTCTCTCTCTCTCTCTCTCTCTCTCTCTCTCTCTCTCTGTTAGAAAAGAGAAGAAGAAAAGGGAAAGGAGACTAAACTGAGTAGAGAGAAAAGAAAATAGAGGGAGAGAGAAAGAAAGGAAAGAAGGATGGGAAGAAAAAGAAGGGAGAATGAGAATGGAAGGAAGGAAAAATAATCTTGAATATCTGTTAGACAAAAAAAAAAAAAGAACGTGGGTGCCTTGTAGGAATTTTGGACCAGAAATAGCGATCTTACCCCCCCCCCCCCCTAACGTATCCCCCTCCCCCACTTCCAACCTCCCCCTCTCCCTCCCGTTAAGCAAGGCCAAACGAGGGGAAAGGAAGGGGAGGGGACTGGACGTTGATCCTCAGATTTAAGTGGGTGAGGAAGGGGAAGATGATGAAGGCAAGGGGGAAGAGGAGGAGGAGGAGGAGGAAGGGGAAGATGATGAAGGCAAGGGGGAAGAGGAGGAGGAGGAGGAGGAAGGGGAAGATGATGAAGGCAAGGGGGAAGAGGAGGAGGAGGAGGAGGAAGGGGAAGATGATGAAGGCAAGGGGGAAGAGGAGGAGGAGGAGGAGGAAGGGGAAGATGATGAAGGCAAGGGGGAAGAGGAGGAGGAGGAGGAGGAGGAAGGGGAAGATGATGAAGGCAAGGGGGAAGAGGAGGAGGAGGAGGAGGAAGGGGTAGATGAGTTTTTTTGTGATGGTAATGGATATAATTATACTCAACGATTGAATATTTCTCTTTTTTTATATGCTTCTTCTTATTTTTCTTCTTATTTTTCTCCTTCTCCTCCTACTCCTCCTTCTTTTTCTTGTTCTTCTTCTTCTTCCTGTTCATAATCACTTCCTTCCTTTTGTCTTATTCTGTTTTATCTTTATTTTTGTTCTTTATTTATTTTCCTCCTTTGTTCTATTTTTTGTTCTTTTTCTCTTTCTTCTCATTCTTATTCTTAATCTTTTTCTTCTCTATTATTATTATTATTATTATTATTATTATTATTATTATTATTATTATTATTATTATTATTATTATTATTATTATTATTATTATTATTATTATTATTATTATTATTATTATTATTATTATTATTATTATTATTACCATTAAGAGCATAAGAACATAAGAACGTAAGGAGTCTGCAAGAGACCGATTGGCCTATTCACTGAGAGGGGCGGGGAGGCGACGGGGCTGGGTCGTGCTGGGGTGCTGAGGTGTGAGGGGGGAAGCGGCAGGGAGGGCGAGGGGAAGATGGCAGGGAGATCAGCTGGTGAGCGCGCGGGTCGGTGATCGTGATCAAATCGTATCTTACGGTAACCTATTGGATTCAAATCTGAGGATAATCGTAGCATATCGTAGCGTTTCGTAGTGCTTCGTAGTGCTTGACCCATGGCATTCTCATTTCTTACTCTCTCCCTCTCTCTTTACTCCACTCTATTTCTCTCTCCTTTCCCGCACAAAAGACTAAACCCATTCCCGCGCCTGACCTCGTGAATAATGTGGTGTTTCGGTATACAGCAACAGCAGCAGAAGAGGAGGTTCGTTCAATAATCGGGGACGCCTGTCAGAGGTTCTTGGCGCATTAATGAACGGGGACAGAGTGGCGAGACGCGCGTACTCGTGGCTTACATTTGTGGTGGATTATTGAACTGAAGTAGACCAGGGTTATGCATGTATAGGTCTTCCTTTATACCTTGGCGCACGTAAAGGGAATCTGGACGGGGGTATTGACTGGGCGTGAATGTATACAAGGAGACAAAATGGGCTTACGTGTAGATTTATATAACCTAAAAATTGTGACTCTTTGGAACTGGAGACGACGTTAACTGGGCGTGGAACAATACGATGCCCGTTCACTTGTTTTACATTTGTGGTGGTTTACTGAACTGGGGGAGACCGACGTTATGTATGTAGGTCTTCCTTTAAAATCTGGCTCTCCTAAGCTTAATACAGGTGCAGAAATTAACTGAGTGTGGTTTAGTACATGGAGACAGACTGGAATTACGTATATATTATCTTTGAAAAAATGGCTCTTTGAAATTGGATGCGGCGTTAGCTGGGTCCGGATTAATACATGGAAATAGACTGACATTATATATATATATTTTGTATTAGAAAATGGCTATTTGACACTGGATGCGACGTTACCAGGGTCTGGGTTAATACATGGAAATAGACAGACTAGCATCATGTATATCTTACCTTAAAAAATGGCTCTTTGACACTTGATGTGGCACCAAATAGGCGTGAATAATACGTGCATGGCTTAAATTTTATACATGTTGCCTTAAATAACTGCTCCTTGAATCTGGGTGCTGCGGTAACTACTTAGGTAAGAGGTAAAGTTGGGATCTACGCAATAGCTGCGCGTGGCCTCAGTGCTCACTGGGGAAACTTGCGGAAGGTAAACTGTGGTAAACTGTTAACTAAGGACGCCACTAAATGCTGTAATACTCAGGGCCGGAGACAAACCGGCATTGTGTGTGTACAGTTCATAAGTGACATATTTGAATGGTTCACGGTCTCCTAACTTCAATATTTATTTTGAGTTTGATTTTTTTCAAAGAAATTGATAAGAGAAACAGCAACACATCATCACCACTCTGTTGTCATTTCCTTCAATACAACAGCAGCAATTCTTGCAATTAATTCTTCTGTTACCACCGCAAGGGTCCTCAACTTGTCACACCTACAAGCTTTCCTTCTCCTAATCTTTTTAACAACCTTCGGTGGCGTCACAGCAGCTTCCCGTGAAGGTAGTTTTTCTTCTTTTTCTGTTACTACAACTTCATTCGTTTTATTGCCGGGCAGAATCTCCTTTGTTATCTCTGTTCGTTCTGTTATCAGAGGTCCATCGCCATTTTCTGTAACATTCTTAGTCTCCACAGAAGTCTCCTTAATGGTTTCCTGTGAAGGTAGTTTTTCTTCTTTTTCTGTTACTACAACTTCATTCGATTTATTGCCGGGCAGAATCTCCTTTGTTATCTCTGTTCGTTCTGTTATCAGAGGTCCATTGCCATTTTCTGTAACATTCTTAGTCTCCACAGAAGCCTCCTTAATGGTTTCCTGTGAAGGTAGTTTTTCTTCTTTTTCTGTTACTACAACTTCATTCGTTTTATTGCCGGGCAGAATCTCCTTTGTTATCTCTGTTCGTTCTGTTATCAGAGGTCCATCGCCATTTTCTGTTACATTCTTAGTCTCCACAGAAGTCTCCTTAATGGTTTCCTGTGAAGGTAGTTTTTCTTCTTTTTCTGTTACTACAACTTCATTCGATTTATTGCCGGGCAGAATCTCCTTTGTTATCTCTGTTCGTTCTGTTATCAGAGGTCCATTGCCATTTTCTGTAACATTCTTAGTCTCCACAGAAGCCTCCTTAATGGTTTCCTGTGAAGGTAGTTTTTCTTCTTTTTCTGTTACTACAACTTCATTCGTTTTATTGCCGGGCAGAATCTCTTTTGTTTTCTCTGTTCGTTCTACTTTATGAGGTCCATCGCTCTTTTCTGTAGCGTTCCTCCCCTCCACAAATGTCATCGTAATGCTTTCTTGTGAAGGTAGTCTTTCTTCTTTCTTTGTTACTAAAGTTTCATTCGTTTTATTGCCTGGCAGAATCTTCTTTGTTATCTCTGTTCGTTCTGTTATCAGAGGTCCATCGCCATTTTCTGTAACATTCTTAGACTCCACAGAAGCCTCCTTAATGATTTCCTGTGAAGGTAGTTTTTCTTCTTTTTCTGTTACTACAACTTCATTCGTTTTATTGCCGGGCAGAATCTCCTTTGTTATCTCTGTTCGTTCTGTTATCAGAGGTCCATCGCCATTTTCTGTAACATTCTTAGACTCCACAGAAGCCTCCTTAATGATTTCCTGTGAAGGTAGTTTTTCTTCTTTTTCTGTTACTACAACTTCATTCGTTTTATTGCCGGGCAGAATCTCCTTTGTTATCTCTGTTCGTTCTGTTATCAGAGGTCCATCGCCATTTTCTGTAATATTCTTAGTCTCTAGAGAAGTCTCCTTAATGGTTTCCTGTGAAGGTAGTTTTTCTTCTTTCTCTGTTATTACAACTTCATTCGTTTTATTGCCGGGCAGAATCTCCTTTGTTTTCTCTGTTCGTTCTACTTTATGAGGTCCATCGCTCTTTTCTGTGGCGTTCCTCCCCTCCACAAATGTCATCGTAATGCTTTTCTGTGAAGGTAGTCTTTCTTCTTTCTCTGTTACTAAAGTTTCATTCGTTTTATTGCCGGGCAGAATCTCCTTTGTTACCTCTGTTCGTTCTGTTATCAGAGGTCCATCGCCATTTTCTGTAACATTCTTAGTCTCTAGAGAAGTCTCCTTAATGGTTTCCTGTGAAGGTAGTTTTTCTTCTTTCTCTGTTATTACAACTTCTTTCGTTTTATTGCCTGGCAGAATCTCCTTTGTTTTCTCTGTTCGTTCTACTGTATGAGGTCCATCGCTCTTTTCTGTAGCGT
>NC_066549.1:8997106-9072106 GCF_024679095.1 Eriocheir sinensis | reverse complement strand
AAAATAAAGATGGTGAGATGATCGAGGAGGAGAAGAAAGAAGACAACAAGGATGAAGACGAGATGGAGGAAGTTCAAATAAAGGAAGAGGAGGAGAGAGAACTGAAAAGAGGAACTGTGGGATGATGGAATGTCTTATGAGGAAGATGAGGAGGAGTATAAGAAAGAAGAAGATGAGGAGAACTAGGACGAGGAGGAGAACAAGAACAAGGAGGAGGAGGAGGAGGAAGAGGAGCAGAAGGAGGAGGAGAAGAAACAAGAAAATATAAAGGACAAGAACGAGGGCGAGGATGAAAAGGAGTAAGATAAGAAGAAATAGGAGGAGGAGGAGGAGGTACTGATGTAATGAAAAAACGAGGACGAGAATGAAAAAGAGGTGGAGCAGAAGGAGAAAAAAAGAGAAGGGAAAGGAGAAGAAAGAATGGAGGGAGAGGAAGAGGAAGAAGAGGAGGGGGAGGAGGAGGAAGACCGCAAAACTAGCAGCCACGTAGGTGTTACCCTTTGTGTTTCGTGCCCGGGAACTGAGAGGCCCCAAAAATATTTCTTTAACTTTCTCTCGTTTTCTCCTTTTACTTTTTTTTGCTGCCACCGAGAAAACGCAAGGCTGGAGAATAAACTGCAACCGTCAGCAACACACACACACACACACACACACACACACACACACACACACACACACACACACACACACACACGCAGCCATTGGAGGGATCAGCGTGGCTTTCACTCGGCCTGTGGCTCTTCAAACTCCACCTACTTCCAGCACTTCATTTCTCCTCTCCTCTCTTCTATCTCCTCATCGTTTCCTCGTCTCTTCACCTTATAAAAACACATCTTGCCCCGTTCTTCAAGTTCTCACACTACAGTAACTCCTTCCCTCCACTCATCACTATTTTTTTTTTCTCATGCACAACTCACCTCCTGCCCCCATTCTTCTTTCTCTCCACACCTCTTCACTTCAATTCCTCCTCTCATCTTTTCTTTCCTCTTCATCCCCTTGTCTCCACACCTCACGAGAGCCCCGCCAGGCCCTTCAGCTTCCGTATCCCATCTTGCTCCCTTCCCCTCACCTCTTCATTTCCCCTGACTCCCCAGCATCTCCCTCGCCCATTCTTGTCCTCATCCTCTCCTCACTCCCTTGAGCCCTCTGCCAGCGCTCCCCTCACTCGACTCCGCGTCCCTCCTCCTCGTTCCTCGCTCCCTTCTAGTCCCCTCACAACCCTGCTCACATTTCGCCCGAGGGATGCCCGCGGCTGATGGCGCTTTGGCAGGCTTGATGTCCTGCGCTGGTGCTTGCGCCGGGCCGAAGCATGTCAAGTGTGCGTTTTACCGGAGCTGTTACTTCAGGGAACGCTTGACCAGACGCGGCTGTTACTTCAGTGAACGGCCGCTGTATCCTGGGTGTTACTACAGCGGACGTTGGGTGTGAGCTGTTTGTTACTACAGCGGAAGTTTGGCGAATGGTGTTTGTTATTTTTGTTGCACTTAAATAAATACTGAAACATAGGTAACATTGATAGCACATTCAGAACGTTTGACGCCAGCATTTTTTTATTTATTTAGGAGAATAATTATCACTTGAGCTGTTCATTACATAATCAGTTCATCGTTGGTGGTGGAGTAACATCGCTTCTTCATTTACTTTCCAAGCAACAGCGTGTGTGTGTGTGTGTGTGTGTGTGTGTGTGTGTGTGTGTGTGTGTGTGTGTGTGTGTGTGTGTGTGCGTGTGTGTGTGTGTGTGTGTGTGTGTGTGTGTGTGTGTGTGTGTGTGTGTGTGTTCATGTCTTAAGGAGTGTAGGTAATCCTTTGTACACTGATAATGGAAAAAATAGCTAGAAAAATGCGTTGCAAAGAGAACTCCGCAATAAAGAATAACACCTGTTCTATATAAACTTTCGAGATTATGGGAAAAAGTATTGCAAAATTCTATCTTATACAGGAATTACAGTCGAACAAACTCGTTATTATGATACAATTAATAGTCAAAAAAAATATACCATAACAGAGTTGACTGGTCTGCTGCTGCCACTCAGTCATCGGTCATCACTTAATCAACCACTAATCCTTATCGACATTTCACTCAAGTTCGGCACTTTCATGACCAAAAACCAGTTATTTTGCCAACGCTGCCGCCACTACGACCACCACCACCACCATCACCACCACCACTACAACCACTACCACTTCTGTAAACAGCAATATCAAGAGCCTGTATAATTACCACTACAATAACTGCACTATTTTCATCATCTTCACCATCATCACCACTACAACCACTACCACTTCTGTAAACAGCAATATCAAGAGCATGTACAATTACCACTACAATAACTGCACTATTTTCATCATCTTCACCATCACCACAACCACTGAAAACATAATATTTTCACCAGACTTTTCCATACTACCACTACATCACCATCACCACCACCACCATGACCACCACAACAGTAACATAGATAACTGCTTCTTTAACCCTCACCACCATCACCAATACCAACACCACTACCACTGCCATCTCCCGTAATAACATCCATCATCCAAAAAGAATAGCGTAAAGCGTGGTGACCTGACTGAGGATTTTAAGAGGATGAAGAGATTTAACAAGGGTGGCGTTAATAAGGCTCTCATAGTGGGAAAGGAGGATGAGAGTCGCAGCAAATAGTATGAATTAGATGAGTTTTGATTTAGTGCAGAAATAAGCAGAGACTGGCCGACGAACAGAGGAGCGGGTGAGTGGAGCAGACTGAGGGGTCGCGTGATGAGTGCAAATGCGATTGAAATTTACGAAAGAGGCCGCGATAAATATTCATGGTTGGGTGAGGATGCATGATGATGGGTTTGCTGGAGCTGCCTTGCGTTGGACGTCTGGCCTCATCACCACCACCACCACCACAACCACCACCATTAAGACCACCGCCACCACCACCATTACCAACATCATCACCACCAACACTCATACCAATACTATCACGAACACTATCCCCAAAGCCAACACCAATACCAACACCATTACCAACACTACCACCACCACCACCACCACCACCAATAACATCAGCACTAACACTCATACCAATACTACCACAACACCATCCCCAAAACCAACACCAGTACCAACACTAACACCACCAACACCACCGACAACAACAACAACACCTCCCGTAACTCATAACCCCCTATACCAATAACAAAGAGAGGTTATTGGTAATCCACTGATGTCCCCTCCCCTACCCATCCTCCTCTCCCTTCCCTATAACCACCCCCGTCTCCCCTCCCAATTCCCATTCTCCCTTCTATTCCAACAACAACAACCAAAAACTTACCTAACACTGGTTCTGATCATCTGTACACACACTCCAAGGGAGGGAGAGGGGTGCCAATCCATTTACTAATCCCCCTCTCTCTTTCCTTCCTCCGCCTCCTCTTTTTTCTCCTCTCTCCTTCCCTTTTCTCTCTCCCCTCGCCACCCACAGCAACACTCTTTCCCGGCTTACAACACTTCACTAAATCGCCAGTTTTCTATATACATATTTCCGTGGGTCATTGATAATCCAGTAACCTCCACCTCCTCCCCCTCCCTGTCCTCTAACCCCCTCCACCCCCTACCTGTTCTCCCGCACCCCCCCATAAGCTTACCTAACACGATTATTCTGTGCATAGTACATACTTGGGGAGGTCAATGACAGTCCACTAATCCCTCTCCCCTTCCTCCCTTAGCCTCCTTTCCCTCCCCCTCTCCTTCCCCCCTTCACCCCCCCCCCCCCCATCGCTGAGTAAAGCACAGCATCCCGCCAACTATTTTTCAGGCGACAGTTTCGGTTTTACATATTCACAGCCGGCGTCCGAACAGTATGTGATCGATGGATTAGTTATTTTTTTTCTATTTTTGTTTGGTTTTATTTATTTTAATCTGCTCGCCAGGCGTCATGAATACCCAGCGTTGTTGAGTGCGTGCGTGTGTGTGTGTGTGTGTGTGTGTGTGTGTGTGTGTGTGTGTGTGTGTGTGTGTGTTGGGTGATCATCTAATGCACATACATGAACACACAAGTTAATTCGAGAGAGAGAGAGAGAGAGAGAGAGAGAGAGAGAGAGAGAGAGAGAGAGAGAGAGAGAGAGAGAGAGAGAGAGAGAGAGAGAGAGAGAGAGAGAGAACACAAAGCACCAAGGAAGCATCTAAAATTATAATGACGTCGGGGTCAGAGTTATGGTTACAGAGCAGGTGCTACATTAATTATTTGGATACTCGTCCCTAACACCTGCTACTGCTACTGGTGCTCCTCGTTGTTATATATATCTGTGTGTGTGTGTGTGTGTGTGTGTGTGTGTGTGTGTGTGTGTGTGTGTGTGTGTGTGTGTATTGAGCCGAACGTGTGAAGCATGCAACTGTGTATTGTCCGCCCTGGAATATTCGTGTTTTGTCGTGTTTGTTCAGCTGGAATATGAAAATGTTCAAACGTTCGGGGTGTTATGTTTATGCCTTTTCTTCTCTTTTATTATTCATTTTTTCCCCCCGTGCCGCATGGAAGGGGTGGATGGAGGTGGAGGTGGAGGCGACGAGGCGGGGCCCATAACACGGACAACAACCAACAGACACAAAAGAGATGACCTGCCGACGCGACGAAAATTTTCCGCTGCACTGCGACCATAAAGAAAAGAACAAAAAGAACATTACACACAAAAAAATCATTCTTTATGCCCCGTTGTACCGGCAAAGCATGTGCAGAGACACACACCCCTATTAAAACGTGAGAGCACAATGAACTCAACACAAAAATGGAAATGAAAAAGGAAACACGGTAGAATTTTGCATAGTAGGTGAGAGAGAGGTTGACGGGGGGAGTGGGGGGGGGAAGGGGGGAAGGCAAAAAAGCTGTCAGCCCTCCCCTATTCTCTCTCTCTCTCTCTCTCTCTCTCTCTCTCTCTCTCTCTCTCTCTCTCTCTCTCTCTCTCTCTCTCTCTCTCTCTCTCTCTCTCTCTCTTACTCTCCCCCCTCGCTCCCTCTCCCTCCCCCTCTCCCTCTCTCTCTCTCAATCCGGCATTCATGGCTGTCACTGCTCTCCTCCCGCGAGCCTTCCAGGGCCGCCCAGATGTCATGAATATCGTTATGAGCTATTAATGTAACATACGTCTGAGGGGAGGCTGTCTGTCGGCTCATTTGCTCTTCGCCTAATGGGTCGTGCCACTGTATGGGGAGGAGGATGCCCAGGGGATGAGGGGAGAGGAGGAAGAGGAGGAGCCGGGGAAGACTGGATGGGGAGGAAGGTGCACAGGGAAAAGGGGAGATAAGGAAGACGAGGAGGAGGGGGAGGACTGGATTGAGGAAAACGAGGAGCAGAGGAGAATAGTATGGGGACAGAGATGCCCAGGGGAAGAGGGAGAGAAGAAAGATGAGCAGAGGAGGATTGAATGGATTGGTGGATGCATAGGAGAAGGAGGAGAGGAGGAGGACGAGGGTAAGGTGATTGGAGAGGACAAAGTGGAATGAGAGGAGAGATGTACTTGAAGGGATAGTGGTTCATAGGAGGACAAGGAAGGAGCAGAAAGGGACGGAGAAGGATGGGAGAGAAACGAAGCAAGGTGTATAGAAGAGAGTGGCGAGGAGGGGAACAAAGAGCAGGAGGAAGAGGAGGAAGAGGGAAAATGAGATAGATAGGATGAAGAGGACAAGTAGAAGGGTGTTTAGACATAGACAAGAAAGAAGAAAAGAGGGAAGTGAGAATGAAGAATTGGGATGAGGAGGCAAGAAGGGTGTTTGGACAAAGACAAGAAGAAAAAAGGACGACGTTTGGAATAAAAGACGCATACAGGCAGACGTCAATTTTCACATTCACGGACACATTCCAAACAACAACACTCACCCATCCAACCTTTTCTTAATACCTGTTCAGCTTTGGTTTGCGCAAAGTGTTCTTTTTTTTATTATTATTATTCCCGTGCGTCACCTCGACCATCGTATACCTGCTAGAATTGTGGCTTTTCATCTTGTGACCCATGTATTATATTTTTATGCTGCCTTTTTCTAGTGTTTTTCAAGAGTTTTCCTTAATACACGACATGTTATTTGCTCCTATTTTTATTATGGCAGATTTTTCATTTTCGTTTTTATTTTTTCCCCTTCCCGTCGGAGTCACCCGCTCAACGACCCCTCCAAAACGTGCCCAACAGCTCCCTGGGGCGTCCCGGGGCCGCTCACACCCCCGACTTGTATCTCCAGTAATGAATACGCCATTCATTTTCCTCAGCCACAGCCATTCCCTCACCCCTCCACCCCTCCCTAACAAACCACCGTTCCCTTTCCCTCCCCCGTGAATACCTCATAACACCCCCCCCCCCCGTCCTCTGTTCCTTACCTACCCGCCCTATACCCATGTGACCCCCCCCCCCCCCATCTCACTCAGCCCTTCCTTCCTCTCCTATCCCCCTCCCCCAAGTCCTCCCTTTTCATACCCCTCCTCCCCCCCTCGTCCTCTCCCCGATTGATATTTCGACTGGTCTGAACCATATGTGGAGTTAGGGTGAAAGGCGAGTGGGAGGAGGAGGGGAACAAGGGAGCAATGAGGAAAAACAGTAATAGGATGTAGGAGGGAGGGGAGTAATAAGGAGAGAGAGAGAAAGAAAGAGAGAATGGATGGAAAAGAAAGGGGAGGGATTAATGTATAAAGAAATATGTCAGTTGTATGGAGTAATGCACTGTTAACGCTGCACTTAAGTAATTAATGACTAACTTTCTCTCTGTATCTATGTATCTATCTATCTATCTATCTATCTCACTATCCTTAGGGCATCACGTGGCTCTAATATCCCCCCGTAAGTGTGCTGAGGCGTGTTTTATCCCTCTCGCGTCAGCACAATGAGAAACAAATTAATACCCGGAATCCGAGACACTCAAGCCTCGTCTCAACACATAATGAGTTTTCGAATTAAAGTATTTTTTCATTACATTCCCCAGCTGAGTGCGCGTTCCTATTAGGTGTTCGTGCTCCGTCTCCAGTAACAGGTGAGCCGAGATTCGCTGTTGTCATTACTTGGATTGCGACGAGACAACTTGTCCGCGAGGCACCATATGTTTTGCTCGAGCAGACTCATTTAGGACCGAACCAGGGCACCCCGCCGAGCTCTTTATCTCGCAGCGTTTCGTCTGTTTCGTAACTTAACGTCAAGCACATAGAGGGTTCAATTAGACTTTTTGACGTTTCTGGTTTCTGAAAATAAGCGTATGTTATTCCATTTCTGTTGCACGCGAATGAAAAATAGTTTGGAAACGAAAAACTGATGTCGTGCTACATTTTTGCATCGCCAGTATTTCATGCGCCGAGCGAGGGTTTCGTACAAATGCCCATATGATCCAGGATTCGCGCCAGATTTTCAAAATGTTTGCGCGGGCTTGGACTTACCACAATACATGGCGACAGCGTCCGATTCTCTGGCAGCTGTCCGTGACTGCAGCCGGCGGGGTGGCGCGGCGGCCTTGCACTTCGCAAGATTATAGGCCTTGGTAAAGGTACTGCACTTATTACATTTGACTTACTCATCACTGTCCTTGTCCTTCACCATAACCAACGGAGAGAGAAGAAAATTATTGTTTACCCAGTGATGCTCACGGCACCGAACACCACGTGGAGAGTGACAGATGGGCCACAGGATGCTGGGATGGCCCCGCTACAGTGAACATCACTGCAACACGCACAACATCACTATGAATAATGAACACTGCCCTTTAATTAAAAGACGACATATATAAATAACAATCAGAAAAGAAAACACGAACTAAAAAATGAGCTAGAAAAGTCAGCAGGAAGGATCACTAGCAGGGTACTGACTCATGCCAGCCCGATGAGCGACCAATAGGAAACTAATATTGTTTAAATGGGCCCTCGTCACCCTGATACTTACCATATGTGATGTCGACCAGACCGCCGAACAGGTGGCCACGCCTGCTCAAGTGCCCTCGGAGAGAGAGAGAGAGAGAGAGAGAGAGAGAGAGAGAGAGAGAGAGAGAGAGAGAGAGAGAGACCTTAGAGGTGGTGGCTGCGGGGCAGAGGATGAGGAGGACGTCTGCTGAGGGTTCACTGTAACATGTGCACGAGGGCGGGATTAACCAGGGAGATAAAACACAATGCCCCGCGTAGCGGTGCGGAATAATGCCTCGCCTCCTCCTCGGCGGCTTAGGTACACTTCCACTGCGGGAAAGGATGATTTGACGGACCTGTGACTGCCTGCCGCTGGCTTTATAACTACAACTTTCCTTACTGTTCCGATCGGCCCTTCAGAGCGATGAATGTGGAAATATGTGTATGTGCTCCGATGGGAATACTAAAGGGCATACTGAAGGAAACTTGTATTAGAAGTGCCGTATTATGTTCATGGAGCTGTGACCTCGGTAATAATTAATAAGGTATTTTTTTATAAGTCCTGCATATAAAAAGGTAGTTTATATATATATATATATATATATATATATATATATATATATATATATATATATATATATATATATATATATATATATATATATATATATATATATATATATATATATATATATATATATATATATATATATATATATATATATATATATATATATATATATATATATATATATATATATATATATATATATATATATATATATATATATATATATATATATATATATATATATATGTGTGTGTGTGTGTGTGACTACAAAATATACAATTAACGCTCGTAAAGAAATATAAATAACAAAAAGTATAATATATAGATGACCAGCAGTTCAATTACAAAAGTTTATGGTGCTCATATTTTTCCAGTAGACACAATAAGTTACGCTCACCCAAGAAGGATGGGCAACAAAATTGAGGAAACATGCAGCAAGTGTTGCTCGCCGCTGTCCGGGCAGCGAGGCGTGTACACTTATTGGATCAGTGTGCCAAGTAATGCTGCTGGAAAATGAGTGCTAGAACAGTGGAGCACAGCGAGAGAGAGAGAGAGAGAGAGAGAGAGAGAGAGAGAGAGAGAGAGAGAGAGAGAGAGAGAGAGAGAGAGAGAGAGAGAGACCTGTCTTTAGTAATTTATTATGAAATGCTAAATTATTAAGGCTCTATGAAAACTACTGTTGTGATGACTGCAGCAACGTGGAACTGTATTCGCGCAAGTAACAACAATAGCTTCTTATGTTGTAGTGAGCTTACAAAAGGATGTATTTGTAACGCTTGTGAAGCCAGTAATGGGAAAAGAAAAATATAAATTAGCGTGTTTTATGTATCTTTTTTTCTTGGAATTAGTTATAAGACAAGACTCTTGGTTTAGCTAAGTCTCAGAAAGGATAAATACGCGAATCGCATAACGCATTTAAAAATATAATTGAAACCGAGGATAAATAACTAAAGTGGAAAAAAATAATGTATGAACAGTTTCATTTTCTGGCCAAGATTTTAGAAGTCCAGCAAGACATTAACAGTGGAGTGTTCCGGTCGGGGCACCACGGAGCTACTCCACCAAAGTCCACACCATGATCAATTTCATCTTCGTCCACTTGAGCCGCTCTCGGAAAGAACAACAAAATGAGAGTTCGGCGACGTCCTGAATAATGAGTTCCAACATATTTTTTTCATGTAAGTCTCCTTCAAACATAATGGTTTTAATTAAATATCTTTTGCAAATGTCTTTAGTAATTTTCCGTTTTTATCGGATGTTAATCAGGAACAGGAGGGTGTGCAGGGAAGCGCGTCCCGGGGGTGTCCAGGGAGGTGCAAGGGCGGTGCACTCATGATCACAGATATTACTGAATTTCTAAAAGATATGGCAACACCTCGGATCACAAAACCCGTGAAGTCTTCTGGCTATTCGTGCACAACTTGTGGCTTTCATTATTACACTCTTGAGGGAAGCTTTGGCACATACTGGAACCTCTTATCAAATTTATTCCTTTAGCAAACTACTTTAAGATAAAAGAGATCAATTATGAATTACCTGTGCTTTTCCCCTCGCTCATCACGCAGTCATTGTCATGTTACACCAAGACTCATTACCAAGGATCCTCCATGTCCGGGGACGCGGAAACGAGCCACGAGACGCTGAGAAGGGGAGGGAGGCGACTGGGGAATGTGAAGGGTCAGGGGAGCAAGCGGAGGACAGAGGAAGGGAAGGAAGAGAGGTTAGCAATGGGTGAAGGAGAAGGAGTGAGGGAAGGAGGGAACGTAAAAGGAGGAAGAAAGATGGATGAGGGTAGGGAGACGTTAGCAGTGTGTGTAAAGAAGGGATAAGTTAGTCGTACATTCCTGAGGCGCGGGTGTTGATGAGGCGGGAGGGTTGTGTATCCCGCTAATTGGCGGAAGGGATCACGCCTGAGCCTCGGATCAGGACGCGGACGGCGGGGCTCACCTCGCCCTCGGGCGCGGCCGCAGCCTGCACGAATGTCCGGCGAGCCACGGCCTTGGGTGAGCCCTGCCTCTCTCCCGTGTGGCTGATGCGTTGCTCTCGCCTCAGCTAAGCGGGTCTCTCGGCGCCGCTATACTCCCGTCCGTTCATACCAATCCACGGTAAGCCCTCGCCAGTCTGCCCGAGGATTACTTGCTTAGTGTTCACTTAGCTCTAAGGACTAATACTTCGTCATGCAGGGATACCGTTTTGTAAGTCTTTCGGCTAATATACTAGTCTTGTGCTGCCCATCGACGTAGAAAAAATGCTCCTAAATGTTAGGTCATTGGCATTTATGACCATACAAAGATAAGACTAACACTGCGAATTGCTTTATAGTCACATTTAAGATCGTTGTATTTTCGTAAGCAAACAGCGACTCATTAAAGGTGATACGTGACCTCAAAATTTTATTTACATATAAAGCAACTTTTCCTTATCTAGGGAAGGAAGCCTGTCGGGTAAAGTAAATTAAAAATCTGAATTATTATACTGTTACTATGAGGAGGATGAATCTGAAGAATTTAGAAGCCGTATGTTGTCTGATGTTAACATCGCAGGTACAAAACCTCAGCTTGCTCCTGTTGTGCCACTCCACGGTGTTCATTGTATTTTGGGGCAGAAATATTGCTGTTGGCAGCAAGATAAAGTGATGCAAACATGACAAAAAAAAGTGATAAGTATGAAACAAATAGCGGCTTAACCCAAAATTAGTTGTGTTCATTAGTTATGCGAAAGGAAAAACACGAGTATACTCTCTCTCTCTCTCTCTCTCTCTCTCTCTCTCTCTCTCTCTCTCTCTCTCTCTCTCTCTCTCTCTCTCTCTCTTTGTTTATCAGCCTCTAGCTATCTATCTTTTTCTGTCACACACACACACACACACACACACACACACGAGCGCGCGCGCATCGCCAAATATTACTCATGCAATTTGAGGGCCAATGAATAATAGTAACTTCTTTCCAAAGACAGATTTTATTACTTGATTTTTGGTGGACAATGCTGTGAGATCACCAAGTGGAGTGACGTCACGAGAACAGTACATAACACTGACCAACCCGCCCGCGTCACCCCGCCCGCTACTGACCTCCCTCTCGCTCTCCTGAGACTGCTGTGAGCTCTCGATGACGTCACCACGACACCAACACTACTACCCCTACATAGAATTCTTTAAAACGCTATAACTTGTATTTACAGAATTTATTGCACTGGGTTCACGCTGGACTTGTGACTAGTATGAGAAATCAACATTAAAAGTATAGCTATATACACCGATCCCACTTTACATGTAAGTTAAAGTCGAGAAGTACACACAAACACACACGTACATACACATATACGCCACTTACTCATACCTACGCACAACCATACGTGCGCACATACATATACATATATGCAATCATGCATTGATTCACACAAATAAATACAGATACATTCATATCTATACAAGGACGAGTGCATAAGAGTCATATTTTAAATCGACTACATATTGATCACAATGACACACACACACACACACACACACACACACACACACACACACACACACACACACACACACACACACACACACACACACAAACACACACACACATCACGCAGGGGGGGATGAGGAAAGAGTGTTTGGAGGAAACGACGTACACACATTCCACTTACGGTTAACAGAAAATTGTACACAGGAAATGCAGCATTATTTTTTTTCCTCCCGACAGAAGAGGGACAGTGAACACCTACCATGACAGTGCTGCACAAGTATCACATCAAGCAGTGCGCGAGGGTGCAGTATGAATTTTCTCTCGCCGCACCGTCACTCAGCTCTTATCCGGTACACAAGAGCACCTCACAACACTCACCACCCTGCTAGACCAACCCTTCAGGGGCTCTTGTCTCACGTTGTCATTTTATTAATTTTATTTGCAGCAAGGGACTCAATGAAAAAAAAAAATCCACATCGTTATTAGATAACACTTTTTCTAGGAGTCATACTTAAGTTATTTGTGACGTAGCACCAGCTTCTCACTGCACTGTATGTCCATGCATGTACAATTCACGTCGCGGCACCTCTGTAATGTCCTGAACGTCGGCGAGCGGCAGCGGTGCGGCGCCTTGTGTCGGCCGTGCTTTAGGTGGGAACCTTCCTTTCCAGCGACGCCCGTCACGACACCACCGTCCAGGAACATGTCCTAACTGAATAGGGTTCTTCGGGACGCACTGTTCACTTTGTTCCCTTAGTAATACAACAATTGCTGTGGCGAACGCATTACTTAGCGTTATTTGCCACTCTGTCTCTTTGTACCACCTTCAGTTTTACACTGTTTTCTGGATACCATTTAGACATAGAGACACGTATATCAATAAATATTACAAACATTTTTTAAAGAATAATAATTTTCTTTGACTCTTATTTTCACGTTTAAGAAAAAAAAATCATACATTTGACGGTATTACACTTGTCCGATGCAACAGTTCATTCATTATTTGTAGCGGAATCTGTGGGCCCAGTCAGATGCATCAAATGGAAGTGGGTTCCATTGTGTTGGCGTGGGCGGGAACACAACGCGAGGGTGTGTTAGCGGGGACGGCCGTGCGCTGAAGGCTTCAGAGAGAACCCTGATGAGTCGTTCGGCCCGCGCCCTCTGCTGGCCCACAGAACCTCACTTGGCCTCCCCGTCCTCCTCGCGGTCCTGGTGGGCGCTCATGT
Source organism: Eriocheir sinensis (assembly GCF_024679095.1). NCBI lineage: Eukaryota > Metazoa > Arthropoda > Malacostraca > Decapoda > Varunidae > Eriocheir > Eriocheir sinensis. The sequence goes on along the minus strand of NC_066549.1, from coordinate 9,059,001 downwards.
GCCTCGTCAGATGGTGACGCTCACGGAAACTCTCTCCACAGATGCTGCACTTGAGTCTTTCGTTGCGGCGTTTTTTGTACGGATCTGCTTCCCGCTTGTGCTGCGACCGCATGTGATACACCAAATCAGAAGTCATGCGAAAGGAGATATTGCACTTTGCGCACACATTTTGAGCTGACTGAGCTATCGAGAGAGATGGGGGCATCAGGGCCGACACGGACGGCTGTGGTAGAAATGGAGCAGCGCCCAGCTTCACGGCGTCAGCAGGGGACGGCCCCGTCAGCGGATAACCAAGGGAGAATGGCAACTTGTATGGGTCGGTGGGATACATGGACGAACGCAGGCGAGACAATGCTTCACTGGCGGACATTTCACTGCTGTGCTTAGAGTCCATAAACTGGTGATGTGACTTCAGATATTCTTCCACCAGATTATTATTGAGACGATCAGGGATAGCATGAGGCAGGAGAGGCGCCAGACCGGGAGGCAGGAGGCCCGGGGCGGCCAGCAGGGGCGCTAAAGACTTGCCGCTGTTTAACAACGAGCTGACAGCGTTGAAGGAGGCTGACACGGGTGGCCAAGTAGAGCTGAGGGCGTCCAGGGTAGTGGCAGCAACGTTGAAGTGTGGTGGAGACGACCCCTGCGATCTGGTGACTTTGGTGAAGGCGCTGCCGGGGGCGGGGTCATCGCTGGGCGGGGTGGGCGGCGCACCGGGCGACTCCGTGAGAGAGGGCGGAGGGACCTTCAGCCCACTCACTCTGCTCACTTTGGGGGCGGGCGAGGGCACGTCTGAGCTGAGGGGGTGGTCGTGGGCGCCGGTGAGGAAGGCGACGTCGAAGGTGCGTTTGGTGGGTGAAGTGTGAGGACTGGAGGCCGCGCTCACCCCCCGCAGTGCCTCCATGATCATGACGCCTGCAACGATACACTCCTTCAGCCACACTCTCGGGACATTCACGCCAGCCTCACAACACCTACACTCCTCTAATACCCTCTCGACACTCAAATATTAGGACTGCCCCTTTGGCCAATGTTTATCCAACGAGAAATATCCGAGCTATTTTTATTTTTATTTTTTTTTAATTTCAACCCCCTTCGTATTCCTTCCCTGAAGTCCTGAATATTTCACGACCATGACTCAACCAGCGGTCAAGAAAGAGATCAATAATGTTCTAATTCTCATCTGGCTCCAGTAGGTGGAATGCAAAATGCCACAGGATGATGTTGAGTGTTATTCAAACAAAAGAGTAAATACATGCCTACTTTTTGAACTGCTGGGTTGTTTTACTACCTAAAAAAGTTTCATAACGTTAAAAACAATTCCCGTAGGTCAACGAACATTGTTTTTGTTCCTAAAAACTTTTATTTACCGTGTAGCCGACATGCTAATTCCACTGATGAATATTGTTCAGGACTATAAACTGCTTCGTGAAAGTATATCATGACGAGGGAAGTAGTGCTGCAGTAATTACCTTGGAGAGCTGATGAGGAGTCAGTGGACGCGTCTCTGGATCAGCAGGTGGCGGGTGGGGGCCAGCTGTGGCCGACGCTCCACGTCTCTCGCGGCACTGTGCGACACGACTCGCGGCAACCACGACCAACAGCGCGAACAAAGTAACTGAGCCCGTTTTCTGTTGGCTCCAGTTTATATATCACGACGGCGCGAAGGGGCGGGGCTTATTGATTGATTATGTTAATGATTGGCCGAGACTAGTGATAAAGGCGGCTGTGATTGGCTGCCTAGAGCCGCAGGTGTCAGAACCTATTGTGTCCGTCATTTGAGTGGGATCTGACCTATTGTGAGGGGGCAGGAGAGCGGAGACGTAGTTGCCCAATGAAGACGCTCCACAGCTCTATTCCGTGTGTCTCTTCGAGGGGAGGAGGAGGAGGGGGCGCCCCACGGTGCCATGCATCTGTCCTGACCACCTTGACACGTGTGTGTGTGTGTGTGTGTGTGTGTGTGTGTGTGTGTGTGTGTGTGTGACAAAATTAACTGACTTGATATCATCCAATAAACAAGTTTGATATTTTTTTAAATGATCATGATTGCAAAAAAAATATACAGCTAGTTAAAATGTCATTGTGCATCCCTCTCCTAAAAATCATTACTCCGTTAACTGAGACTGATTGTGTTATGCATTTTGCATCATTTTTTTTTTTTCACTTATTCCATCCCCATCATGTATTACAGACAAGCTGCTAGGAAACGTAAGAGATTTTATCATTTTTTGCCGTGTACACCTTCATGACGTCTTTTTAGACTCCACCACTGGCTAGCAATGACCAACACCAAGGTACATTTATTTTTTCGAGGGGGGATTGCTGCTGTTGTTAGGCGCAGAGACTTAATAGAATTGAATTGCCGTAAAAAGTGACAGAATGCAGACAGTGAAGATTGCGTGTGAAAAAAGTCACAACGCCTTTCTGTACGAGTTTCGCAAGCGGCAGGAAAGACGAACTATACGAATCGAGACAAGAGCAAGGCCCACAGTAATGCTCTACACGCAGAGCTGATCATGAGCGGGTGTGCATTACAGGAGACAGCACTAGTCGCTCACATGGAGGAGGGAGGTTTGGGAGGGAGAAAAGCGGGGGTGCATATTATATATTTGTCAGGCAAATATTTACAATTCATGAGCGAAACTTGATATTAATGCCAGCATGACGTGTCAGTGAAAAACAGTTGGGTGCTTATTCATACAGACTCATATGTAACCGCTAACCCTCTAAATATCCATAACATGATGTAAAATTAAATTAGTAGCGCAGAGTGCCTGTCAGCGGCGCCAGAAATACGGGAGTGCCACATTTGGAGGCAGTTAATACGATCATGATGCAGGGCGAACACACCATGGAACTGCATGCGTTATAATAGAGTTATCGCACATAAATTCACCGCGTTTATAGACAGCATGACAGTGATTATGTAAACTGTTGAGTGACCCCGCTACTCCCGCCCCCTCCCCCTGACCCGCCCTCCCCGCACCCCGCCAACGAGCATCAGTGTCACTCCTGCCCTGGGTCCCTCCCCTCCGACCTTCCCCTATTAGTGTTGCGCCTTCCCTCCCCCTCACTTAGCATCCCCTACCCACTCCAGCCCTGCACCCACCCTTCCCTACTTGCACTCCGCCACGCCTGCCTGTACCTGCTCTATTCCTCAAAAAAGACCCCTCCTTCCACCACCCAGTACCCTCCCCAGCCAGCATTTTTTTCTTTCTCTCCCTCCTGATCTATCTATCTATCTATCTATCTATCTGTATCTACCTATCTATCTTTCTATACATCATTGTGTTTATATTTCCACCCAGTTATTTGTCTGTCTGTATATTTATCCCTTGATTGAACTTATTATCTGCCTGTCTGCTCTTTTTTTATTTTTTATTTATTAGCTTACCTGGTGTTTATGTATACAATAAGTTGTCTTGTCATGCTCACGGACTCTTTTTTTTATCTATTTATTTTAATTTTGGGTCCTTGAGCTGCTTCCTTTACTGTAAAATAAAACTCAGCTTGAAGCACTGTGTATTTATTCTCGCAAACTTTAGCAGACGCAGCACAACTTTAGACAGTTCTGTAATCATGACATGCATTGCCCAAAAGGAAGTAAAAGAAAAAAAAAACTAAAAAGAAAACGATTACCAACAGAAAATCGATTAAATGTCAACCTGGGACTACATGGCAAGCAGCTGGGTGGCGGTAGTGGTAGTGGTGGTGGCGGTGGTGGTAGCAATGGTGGTGGTGGTGGCGGTGTTGGTGGCAGCCGCAGAGGGATTGTCTTGCTAGGACATCTCTACTTTTGCGATGTCCAGAATGCTGAACAGGACACCTAAAGCGAGGCACAACACCTGGGAGGGACAAAAATAGAATGAGAGAGAGAGAGAGAGAGAGAGAGAGAGAGAGAGAGAGAGAGAGAGAGAGAGAGAGAGAGAGAGAGAGAGAGAGAGAGAGAGAGAGAGAGAGAGAGAAATATGATTTTCGAAGCTATGATATCAGTTTAGGAATGTTCTCAACTCTGTATTTCACTATACCAATCATTTCATATTACCATTTCTAGCGTGTCTCTCAGTATCTGGGCACATTAATGTACAAATGGTCCTACTTATAGAGAGCCTTGATGGACATGAGCAGTAGATGGAGCGGCATTTATTGATTTTTTTTATGCACCAAAGGAGGCAGGTCAAGAGTAAAATAGAAAGCTATATCAAAAGCTCATGCAAACAGGGCACAAGAGAAGGTTCCAAAATTAGACTTGCAGCAATTATGTATCACCTGCCCTGCCACTATGTACCTGGAGTCCTACGACGAGCCTTGGCAGCCTTTACGCTTAGTTTACTCTAAGTATTGATTGCGAATACTGAGGTCACAGCCATCGTTCACGTGGCTGCTCAGCTCCTCTTGGGGTGGAGAAATGTCGATGTTTCTCTATAGCTCGAGGTTTGTGTGTTTGTGTTGTTTGTAGCGTGTGTATTTTCTTTCTACCGTGCTCATTTACACACACACACACACACACACACACACACACACACACACATGCACACGAACACAAGCAAACACGCAAACAGGTACCCAAAGGTACTTGAATATGTAGCTCTAAGCTCAAAACTAGCAGGGTACTGGCGGGTGATCGCGTCTAGCACGTGAGCAGACCATGGTGAATGGACTATAAACAAACAAACAAAACATAACACAAAGTCTACTGTAATAAGGAAAAGAAAATGCAGACCCTTACTTGAACTGCCATTGTGATCTCGTACTTGTGCTCGAGGAGGGCCACGGGCGTGAAGAAGGCTGGCCACGACGCCGAGAGCCTCAGCAGTCTCAGCAGCGGCCAGCAGTTGATGTGGCCGCACTCCACCTCTCTGCTAGAGACACTCAAGAGGTGACAGAGGCAGATGTGAACAGATTATTTCACGTATTAAATCTTTACTTGACGTGATTGGGCTAACCGCATACATACACGCTCACAGGAACCCTGCACTTCATTTATACATACGACTTTTAATAATGTACGTTTTGAGAGGGAATACAAAATAGTAACGTGTACCATACGGTTAAAACATCAGCCATTAAGTTGTTTTACAGAATTCCTTAAAAGAGAGGAAGTTATCAAAAGATGTCAGGCCCCCTAAAAGGACATTGGTGCCATGTTGCTTGACTTAATGACTTAAGTGGAAGTGGTATTTGGTAAAGCTCATCTACGCTGTCATCCACATTGACATGAAGAGGGGAGCCATCCTAGTTCTCTAAGAATGCCACTTTAAATGCGTTTCATTATTGCTCCTATCACTGTGGTTATAACGGCGATGTATGGGCGGATAATGATCCCTTAACACCTGCTACTAGAGGCAGGGCTGGAACACTGTACTGCGTGGCGGGGAGATGGGACAATGTGCACCACAACACACCACGACGAAGCAACTCCACGGTCCAGTGCCGCACGTTATTTATATTTTATTTTTTATTTTTACGTCTCCGCCTATTGCGCCTGTAGGCTTGCTTGAGGGGCCTGGATGGTATTCGGCCCCAGCCCGTCATGGCGCAGGCAAGTGTTTATAGTGGCGCCATCTTCTCTTATATAGTGTATATAGTTATAGTGTAATGCACTGTATTACTAGCATGGTGTGGTATGACTGGACATTGCAGTGATGCCTAGTTGGGCGTGGCGATTCATGTTAAAGTATAGCACGATATTTATAAAGGATATTGCTGGTGAATTTAAACAGCACACCTTTGTATGGCAAGAAAATATTAGATAAGACCCATAAGAAAATGTAGTTTGCAACTTGCCAGTTCGTATGATAGTGACGTGTCAATGAACAGTTCGACCATCCATGATGCAGTAATGCGCTATTCTTTAATACTGAAGTGCTCAACACTGAATGAAGTCAACTCTGCGTCATATCTAAAGGCATGGCATGCCAATTCACAATATTATGTGTTGTTAGGCGAGGTAATATTAGTACAGGCTCGTATTGCAAGATTCAGCACGCAATCGGTTGACAAAACTTTAGGTTGCAAACTCAATATAGTATTTCATAACAAGGTTTCGTGAACATCCTTTTGCATCACGGTATTGCTCCGGATGGGTTAACGCACTCTGGGAAGTGCGGAAATGAGAACGGAGCTTTCAATGTCAAGCACTTTTCTGGTCAACTTGTCAGCCAGTAACAACACTTCCCCCACCAGGCGGTCTTCTTTCCACTTATCTTTTAATATCCTCGTGGCCTATACCCACTCAAGAGGAGGGACATCAAGACTACTCAAAAATGAATTTGAATTTTATTTTCTCTTTCCCATATCATCTACTTAGGATTACCTCTTCGTCAGCCTAATAGAGCTGAAAATAGATGGAATAATACTTCATAATACACCCCCGCGTGGCACGACATTTTATTGCATGGCACTATGGCCCTTCACCACACGGTATCACCTTAATCAAAGCTGTATGGTTGCCCAGAGCCATGCATCTCAGCACAGAGGTTAAAGTTATCATACACGACACACATCACTACCACAGAACGCGTCATATATATATATATATATATATATATATATATATATATATATATATATATATATATATATATATATATATATACACACACACACATATGTGTGTGTGTGTGTGTGTGTGTGTGTGTGTGTGTGTGTGTGTGTGTGTGTGTGTATGAATTACTGTTTTACTTTTTATGTACATCGTTTTCGAATTGGTTACCGCACCGGTGCAAGATAGGTGACTATGAAAATGTTAAATATTTTTTACACACGTGAAGCGAAAGAAAAGCGGGGTGATGCATTTGTTGTATGTTTTTGAAACTTCATGTCCACAGCATAAAGACTGTAAATTTGTCTGTTACTATTGTCAATCCTATCATCACCCCGAATAATACAGCCGCAAGCAGTGAGGTCACCAAACTTGAGGCTCATCTCAGCATACCTCGTAAACTAAAAAGTATCGCCACTGTGGTACATTCTGTTCGTATCACTTTCCATCGAATTTACATGTTGTCTCATGACATCTCATCATCTTTTCAACTTTATGCAGACTTCGTAAAGTGTCCATTCTGCACGGGCACGCGAGGCCTGGCCCAGCTTCCTCACCTGTTCTCAGGCGGCTTGAAGGACGAGCTGCCCAGCCAGGGGTGAAGGCGACTCACTCGGTAGAATTTGAACAGAGGTGGTCTGATCTTCCTTCGCTTCACCTCCACCTCGATACTGGGGCTCCTCTTCCTCCTCCTTCCCCTCCTCCTCCTTAGGCCTCCTCCCCTACATCGCCACCGGACACCTGTCGGAATTTACAATAACAGGACAGTTAGCGTTGGAAGGCAGCACACTCAACTCGGGTAATTTTAACTTTGATGGTGTAAAAGATTTTCATTGACTGTCTCAAATTCATTCCTATATGGCTCGCACGTGCTCATTGTTATTCCATGTCATGAACGATAGTGACCAGTATGCAAGTTTTGACCATGTGTTCGGACATAAAAGTGCACGGCATTCCCGGGCATATTCCTTTATACCTCTCGTCATGGCGGTGGTGTTGTGAGCGTTGCCACGGCAGGTGTGGGCAGGTACTAACTATGCAGGTGTAGGTTATGGGGGCACCGAACTGAAGCAGAAATGACTTGAAATTGGATCGAGAACAAGGTGAGGCGGCAGGCGAGGCCACACTGACGCTCCCTCGCCTCGCCGGGAGCCTCAGCCCAGATAACAATGTTTGCCTAACCTTTATGTGCTAACGAACACACATGTGCACCGTGACGCCCACCTACATGGACACAGAAAGGCTGTCCTACGAAATATCATGAAAATTCAAGAAAATTAAAAAGTTGTTACAATTTGCTCTATTTATTGATAGTAAAAATGAATTTTGGCAAACTAATAGAATAAAAATCACCACCTGCGGGGCCCTTTAGGCGAGTGAAACGTAATGAGAAGAGCAAACCAGAAGTGGCTGGAACGGAGGAGCCGCGGAGGAAGGCTGGGGAGTGGGAGGCGAGGGAGGGAGGCAGCAAAGAGGGAGAAAGGGAATGAGGGAAATAAGGAGAAACGACGAAAGATTTACAGTCTATATAAAACAAAATATTACAAAAGAAGATATATAACTGTAAAGAAATAGTGAAGAAATATCAGCTCCAGTGAAGGCCACGACCAACTTTATCACCATCACTCTCATCGAAAATAAAGAAGCATGGCGTCCTACCCCCCCCCCCGCTCCACACACACTTTTTTTACAACTTTTCATCTTGACGGTCGCCATTTCCCTCCCCGCTCACAGCCCTCCCGCAAAGACCACTTCTCTTCCCTGCCATATCACCAGCGTCGCCTGCACTTCTTCCCTCACCTCCCTCTGTCTCGGCCCCTCCTTCGCTGCCCCTCTCGCTCCCCCCCTCAGGCCTGTCTAACAAGCCTCACTTCAGGCTGTCATTGTGATTTCAAAGGAATATGCATCAGCGGGGCCAATCTTTCATCATTAGCCGAGCACGCTGCTTCCCATGCAAACGATGAAAAATGAGCTCCTTTCTCAGACGTGTTGCTGAGGCGGAGAGGAAAGGGCGGAGGGAGGGACGAAGGGAGGGGAAAAATGGTGATAAAGAAAGGAGAAAGATGAGCGAAGAGTGCTAAGATAAGGGTTCTTGAAGGAGAGATTCTGGTGTTTTTAATGAGACAGAGAGGAGGGAAAATTAAGAGAGGTAAATAGAGGAAAACAAACGTCGAAAAGTAAAAGAAGGGAGAGGAGTGTCAACATAAGGGCTGCGAGGGAAAGGATGTTGTTGAAAATGAGAGACAAGAGGAAAAAATATTTAAAAAAAGGATCCCAAAAAGCTGTGATTAGTTCCTAGATTTACGGATATAAATTCAAACTGGCGTTGTGTTTGTATAATACTTAGTAGCTCCGGCGCACAGAACCAGCAAATGGGAACCGAATTAAAACGTAAATGTAAATCTTGTGTACAGTATTTTCCATCCATCAGACGGCTCGTATTACGGAAAACGGCAGAAACACTTTTCATTTCAGAGTATGTATTCTATACGTGATACGATTTTCTCTCTCTCTCTCTCTCTCTCTCTCTCTCTCTCTCTCTCTCTTTATTGTAGTTGCAACAGCATTAACAGATGTCAGGCATGCAGAAAATCGTATGCGCTCATGCACACACACACACACACATACACACACACACACACACACACACACACACACACACACGTTTATATTCATACATACATGCCTTCATACATACATAAAAGGGTACATAGAAGTAAAATGAAGGACGTTAATTAATTGGAAACATGCATGCATGCACGCCAGTGTGTGTGTGTATGTGTGTGTGTGTGTGTGTGTGTGTGCGTGTGTGTGTGTTAGAGAGAGAGAGAGAGAGAGAGAGAGAGAGAGAGAGAGAGAGAGAGAGAGAGAGAGATTTGCTCAACCCTAATGTGGCCTTTCGAGGGGAGGCTCCTAGAGGGTGGCGTAGGGAGGAGGTTAGGGAGGGCAGGGAGAGGGTGAGTGAGTGGGACTGGCAGGCTGGGGGGTGGGGGGTGTAGAAGGGGGGATGGTGATGGACGGGCAAGGAAGGGGGATGCACACGACTCCAGAAAATTGACGGCTTTTAAAATTAAGATGAATAGGAAAGAAGGACACGACTGATTGACTCAAATACACCCCCTACAGAGAGAGAGAGAGAGAGAGAGAGAGAGAGAGAGAGAGAGAGAGAGAGAGAGAGAGAACCCACCTACCTGCCTGCCTCCCAACATCCTCCTTGACGTGTCTGGCAGGGCTGTGAAAACAAGCAACTGCGGTTAATCTTCTTAGCGCCAGATCATCTAAATTTCACTTTGTTCCCTGTCGAAGTTCATGCTCCGGGAATCCAGATTTGTGGCCTCTAACACCGGCGATTAGGCGCCCCAGAGGCCAACGCTCGTGTCAGAGGTGTTCGTCCGCCTCCACCTGGTTTCGCTCATCCTGACGAACAGCCGACGACCCGCACCCTAGCAATATTAACCCGAAAAGAGATGGCACATGTTAACCTAGCCTCGTTTATGGTTGTTACTGTGTTGAGTACTCGTTTACCCCCCGATGAGTAACGAGGAGGCATCGTGACCGGGAGTGAGGGAAAAGGGGCTCCAGAAATGACGTAGTACTTCGTCTGAAATCACCGAGGCAGGCGAGTGTCAGGACGCCTCGCCAGATTTCACGTCTCTCGCCCCGCCGTCACAGTGTCGCGCGCTGTATACCTCCAGATAGTGACTTTATGGCCCCCTTTGTGGCTCTTTCCCCCCTTGAGCGCTCCCCGTGGCCAGCCGTTTGTGGTATATGGCCTTACTCCCTGCCAGATCTCGCCGCAGTGTCATTCACTATCTACGCGTCTGCCTTGTTGCTTTGTCTGGGTACGTGTCTGCCGTGTCTGCCCTGGAGGTTCATGTGTCTCTCAAACGATGCAGTTCTTTTACATGTTGCTTTGTGCCGAAAGCTGTAGCGCAATGCTTTGACGAGACTCCCCTTTCCCCCTCAAACATACACACACTCGGAAGCGAAAAATGAGCTCGGAACACATGAAGCGCACACCAGAACAGACAGAATATGCCACCAATACGTCAGTCGGTGAGGGTGCGAGCCAAAAAATATATATGGACGCACCCTACTCTGAAAAAAAGTGAAAAAAAATCCGATTGAACAGAACACCCTCGCATGTTCATAAACTCTGGCGACACACTGACCAAAAACATTGATTCCACGCTGCTGCTGACGGAGGCAGGAGCGGTCGCTCGGAGGGCTGCGTCACTGGAATCACGGGATTATGAAAAAAAAAGTATATAATATTACGTCCGCTAAAACTCCATTCGAAAACTAATCAACATTCATGCCTCCACACACCCCGCCCCCCACCCACTCCCGCCCACACAACACGGGCGGCACTACTGTTCCCGCCCAGAATATGGACACTATAATTGCTGCCGCCACACATCAACAGGCAGGTGTAATTGGATTAAATGTCCAAATTTATGATGAAAACAACTAATAAGAGCGCTGTGCAAAACGTATAGAACACCACACACGCCCAGATTTTCATTTCCGCAGTGTATAACGGGCGGGAAATGGGCGGGGGGGTGGGTGGAGGGCGGGGCATACCCACCCGTGCAGCGGCGCCAGGGAGGATATTCGTCCGCCGCCGCCGCCGCCGCGTGCTCTATTTACTCACCACTGGCGGCTTTTATCTTTTATCGTCATTTCATCATTCGCCCATAAAACCGAAACTGTAAATGTATGTGTATGTTCCTATAAAAATGCAGTACAGTTATATATCATCCATAACAACGGTGGATTATTTCTCTATATATTGAAATATTTGGTTGTTGCTTTCCTGATTTACGTGCATTCAAACTTTTGGGATTTGTGCGAAAAGCGGCGCAATTTTTAGCAAGGTATCGATTAGCGGGATATTAGTTCTGCCTCTGCATTCTCGTGGCCCCGTGCATTTGCGGTCCTCGTGGGATTCAAGGGTGTGACTTTAATTATACATTCCCCTCTCGTCTCTCCCTCCCTCACACCTCCCTTCCCCTCTCCCCGCCCTGCTGCACTTGCTTTCCACATGCCCTTCCTCACCTCCCTCCCTGCCGCTCCTTCTCCCCAATACTTTACCTTTTCCCTCCACTTCCCTTCCTCTCTCCTCACCCTGTTGCTCTTCCTTCCCTTACTCTCCCCTGTCCCCTCCCTTTTGCCCCTCCTTCCCCATCCCCTTACTTCCCTCATTGCTGCCACTTCTCCCCAATACCTTATCTCTCCCCTCTCATTGCTACCCTTTTTCCCCACTTCCCTTCCCCTCTCCTCACCCTGTTGCTCCTCCTTCCCTTATAATCCGCTATCCCCTCCCTGCTGCCCCTTCTTCCCCATCCCCTTCCTCACTTCCCTCCCTGCTTCCCTTTCTCCCCAATACCTATCTCTCCTCTCCCCTTGCTACCCTTTTCACCACTTCCCTTACCCTCCCATATCCCCTCCCTGCTGCCCCTTTTTCCCCTCCTCCCTCTTTGCCTCCCCGTGCCGCCTCTCCACTCAGCCCAGCGTGATGGCCGCCACCTGTGCTCCCCCATGACTGTAATCATATTAATATTGGCAGGATTATGATGAGCTGTTTACCGGACCGTTTGTGTTGTTGATGCGAGGAATAACTCGACGCATTAATTTCATGCGGCAGAGAGGAGGAAGGGACGGCGGCGCGGCGTACAAGGCGGGACGGAAAAATGCAACAGGAAATAGAGCCGATATAAATATTGCTAAATGACTTTGCATGCTACTTCCTCCAACCAAAGACTGGAAATAGTAATCAATATGCACCGTTTTTCACGCCGAGAATTTCGCTTTCCAGCACAGAGGAATGTAAATTGGCGGTGCAAAACTCAGCCATTCACGATCCCTCCAGCCACCACCTCTAAAGTGCAAGTGGCTTAGGCAAAGTGAGGCTGCCACCCCTCCATGTATACACGTGTCCAACGCCCCGCAAGCCCGCCAAAGAATAGGAGAGAGTTGTGTTCGGTGTTGTGTTGGCATGAAACTTTCCTCTAGCTCTGCCGCCCTCGAATATCCTGCTGTGTTGGAAGGATGTCTCCCGCGCCCTAGCCGGAAAAAAGAATTGAGTACATTTGATGGACGAACGACAGAGGGGAAATGTAGTGACTGTGTTAGAATGCGAGTCATGTAAGCGGATGAGGGAAGAACAAGCGGGTGATGGCCAAGGGGATGAAGGGTTAAATCGAAGGGGCAGATGAGGGAAGCAATAACTGATGGGGAAGGAACGTAAAATGTGAGCGTGAGAGGAGTGTGGTAGAGGTGACGCTCAGGAAAACTCGCTTCTGTGTGCATTGGCTGAAAACAAATTTGAAAAAAAAATCGATGAGAGCTTTTGCGAAGGCTGTTTAACGTTATTGTGACTGGATGAAGATTATGCTATTTAATGACAGAGGAGGCAGGCATGGGAAGGAAAGAAAGAGGCAGAGCTTGCTTAATCAAACTTGTAGGTGAAAAATATCGAACATAATTTTGGGGACTGAAAAAAAAAGTCAAGGAAAGGGGGCAGCGGTGGTCCGAAGGGTAGACTAATGGAAGAAAGGCTTACCACCAGGGGAGGAATGAAAGGCAGCGCGGTGTGGTGAAAAGCTGGGGAGGGGGCTTCTGGGTGGAGGGGTAGAGGCCGTGCTGGAGACGAGGCGAAGATGTGAGTGATGCAGACTCGGGGCTTTCATTAATATCATTCAATGTGTCGTTACTGCGGAGGAACCAAGTCGTAAGTTAGTCACCATTTGTCTTGTGAAGGGCGGAAGTGACGAAGCAGCTCGCACTCCCGTCTTGGCAGGTCCTTGTCGCACCGTGAGGGGAAGGGAGCAGAGAGGAGAAAAAATAAGAAAAGGGAAAGGAACGGAGAGGAAATGGGTAGAAGGGGAAAGAGAAAGGGGAAGAGAGAGAGAAGGGTAGAGAGGTGATGTGACGGGGAAACAAAACAAGGGGAAATATGTGGATGGTAACATAAAGGAAACAAATAAAGGAAGGAAAGGCCTCGTAGGCGTGCTGAAGGGGCGAGAGAGTGATGAGCGAGGAAGAGGGAGGTGAGAGGACAGGGTTCATGGTTTTAGTCAGTAATGAAAGTGGGAATCAGGTTTATATTTATTATTTACTGTATTTGTAAAACTTATATATAGGTAACTTGTTTGCCGACTGAAGAAGAAAGCGAAAAATAGTGTTGTACAAAGGAGGCAAATCGTTTCTGCTGCGACCCCAGGAAGCCCAGCTGATGAGGTCACTTTTTTGCAGCTCTTCTAATCAGCGTTGCCTTGCTGAGCGTGATGGATTACGCCGCGGGAAATAAATGGGCAGACCACCACCGACTTATTTAATCATCGCCATCCATTTTGGAGATATATAGAACGTGAATTACAAGTAGTAAGTTTGTGAAAATATTGTGAATATCTTTAAGAAATTTTGAGGTTTCTTCACTTAAAAGAAACACACACACACACACACACACACACACACACACACACACACACACACACACACACACACACACACACACACACACACACACACACACACACACACACACACGTTCCGCTCTGCTCGCCACCTGATGGATGGGTGTATTTTGTGGTGCCGTAGGCTCCCTGTAATGACTTATTTACAGATATTGATGGCCCAAATTTGTACAGCCATTCATCCGGTTGTGGCTGTGGGCTGCGGTAGCGTTGCGGGCGATGCGGCGGTGGCGGCGGTGCGTGGCGGCCTATTGTGTGGCGCGATGGTGGCGGTTGTGAGGCGATCTGATGACCCTGCGTGTGATTATTGTCCGATGACTGAATGGCGTGATAATAGAATCGGCTGTGAATTAGAGTGGTATTGATGGTGATGTGATATCGCTGTCGTGCGGCCGGGGTGTTCTATTGCATTCCGGGTGCATGTTTGGGTTGTGGCTTAACGTGTGTGTGGTGTTTGTTTTGACGTGGTGGTGGTACCGCGGTGAAGCTGGCAGCCATGAGGTGCCTCGGTTGGGGTTCTGATGCCAAGCTATGAAAGGTGAAGGTATGAATATAACTATGATACACTGCATTTTGTTGGACCTATCGCTTGGATACTCGGTTCGGATAAAATAAAAGATTATGGTTATGATGCGGAAATATAATTGGTGAAAGTATGAACATAAGTAGCGAGCAGCGAGTAGCGGGCTTTTTTTATTAATGTTTACTTTTTTGTGCCCTTGAGCTGTCTCCTTTGTTGTAAAAAAAAAAGTAGTATACACTGTGCTGTGCCTGGCCTTTAGCTCAATATACTTGGTTTGAGTAGGAAAATAACCTCCTGTTTGGGAGCAGGAGTTTTACGGGTCTTATTTTTTCCTGTTGCTTCTTTTTTTTGCCGTCGCCTCTGTACAAATAAAAATGAAAAAAGCTGAACGGAACATAACTTTGATACAATGCACTCTGCCAAATCTTTAGCTCAAGATACTCGGTTTGAATAGAAAAAAAATATAAATGTACCTTTCGCTTCTTCCTTTCAACCTGTATTAAGCGTGGATGAAGCTTGCAATGTGACGGTGGCGTGAAAGCATTCTGAAATATGAGGGTTCTGGTGTATGATATCAGGATTTTGTGATCTGGAGATTTGAATGTGGGGGCGCTATAGGTCTATATTTTCGATAAAGGTGTGTAGTAGGGACATTTTGGTGCTGTTCAAGTGTTAAGATGCTCCTCCGAAGGCGTAATGCGACTGAATGAGAGACTGGTGTATTGCTGTTGTTATTATAAGATACGACACAGGTAAAGACGATTCGGTGATGTTGTCCAGTTGGTATTTAGTGTTGTTGTAGAGGTTGAATCCCACAGTTAGATTCTTGTGGGGGTGATAAAACAGGTTACGATCTTCGACTCCCTGGTTCCTCTCCTTCATACAACACTGTCTCCCGATGTTCATAGTTCAATGCGGTGTTTCATGTTGTCTTGTAATGTAGTTTCCCAGTTCGAGAGCCTGTGAGCTTGACAAGTGCCTGCTTTATATTGTAGTTTTCCTGATTCGAAAGCCTCTGAGTTTGCTTCCCTATTTTAGCAGCCCGGTGAGGGAAAACTTGATGTTCCGTTTTGATTTTTTTTTTCATTTGACCGGTAAAAAAAAAGGAAAAGAACAAAAGCATATGAAGAAAAAACAAGCATCTACTTAACACGGAAGTAATTTTTCTCTTGTCGCAGCTAGTGGCCCATGAAGATATTCGGTCATTTTGATTTGTTTTCATTTGACCGGTAAAAAAAAGAAGAACAAAAGTATATGAAGGAAAAACAAGCAGATATTCGGTCATCTTAATTTTTTTTCATTTGACCGGTAAAAAAAAGAAGAACAAAAGTATATGAAAGAAATACAAGCATCTACTGAACATGGAAGTATTTATTCTCTTGTCGCAACTAGTGGCCCATGAAGATATTCGGTCATCTCCACTAGCAAAGCGTCTTAACCCCCTTCCCCCCCCCCCCCCCCCGCACCCTCTGAGTAAGGACAGGAGTCTCACCACATCGAATTATAATACACTTTATTTCATGACACTTATTCAGCTTATGGAAGTCATGAGTGAACACAATGAGAATAGGGGATGAACACCGCCCTCCTGCAGTGAGTGTTTGGGTATTTGCACCGGCCTTCAATAACTAAGAGAGAGAGAGAGAGAGAGAGAGAGAGAGAGAGAGAGAGAGAGAGAGAGAGAGAGAGAGAGAGAGAGAGAGAGAGAGAGAGAGAGAGAGAGAGAGAGAGAGAGAGAGAGAGAGAGAGAGACCACACACACACACACACACACACACACACACGTCATGGGACATAGTTGAGCAGCTGAGCCTCCTCCTGAAGGTCAACTGCCGGGCGCCTCCCTCGGATGCCGTACTCGTAGAGGGACTGTTCGTACTTGTTGTTGATCCTCATGACGGCCCTCACGATCCTCCGCGACGGGCTAGTCACAGGGGCGTCCCGAGGCTTGAGTTTGCTGCGGGAGAGAGTGATGGAAGTGTTAGTGGAGGGTCGGCACCTGAAAGAGAAAAGAAAATGGAAGGAAAGACTTATCATCGTTTGAACTAAATTTTTGGATGTCTGCTTAGTAAAGAATAGAGGATGGGGTGAGAGGGGCAACACAGAAGGTGGCCAGGGGAGTAGGAAAGTAGAAAACTGTTGACTATAGCAAGGGGCCAAAGAACTAAACCGCTTAGAACGGAGTTAAGGATGGAGTGAGAGATGAAACACAAAAGATGGCTATGGGGATTATTATGAGTAAAGTAAAATAGGAAACCGTCGTCTAAAGCAAGAGGTCACAGAAGAATTAAATGCTGCAGGGATCTTGGAGGCTTTGTGAAGACCAGCGGTAAGATGTTACTTAGATTCGTGTCCCAAATGAACGGTCGTAATGCAGTGTCATCACAAACAAATGTTTTGGATACATAAGCAATCTTTACAGTCAAGAATCAGGTGTTAGGTGTTACTATTTTCTATAAATGATCGCAATTAAGCATGTTAAACTATTGTGTCATGCCTTCAACAGATAGTTACCACCGTCAGCGAGCGTTAACACATCCTATCTACATTAACCCTTAACCCTGTGACTTAATAACGCCGGGAGTGCACCTCCATTCACAGGTCTCTGAATCATACCAGAAGAGCTCAGAGAGAGGACAGCCCACGATGTAGAAGAGGCGTCCCTGTAGCCGTAGCCGCATGACACCCCTGAAGATCTCCCGAGTGTCCCAGTAGTAGGTCCGGGTGCTCTGCGGGACGGAGGGAGTTAGCAGACGAAAGGAAAAAGAGAGCGAGGGAGGGAATGATTATGTAAGGTGAAAGTTGTCAAGGTCGAGTGAGCGATATTATGTTGTCCTCCAGTCATAATAAACTTTAAAAACCAGCCGTCGTTGTGTTCGTATCTTTTCCTGGATTCACGGCCGTAGCCTTTCTAACCGAGCTCTGGTTGGTCTCTGTGAGTGACGTCGCATTAAAAATTTCTGATGATATTTTCGGTCTGAGTTCCCATCAGTGATTTTCTAGGTGTGACCTTTCCTGGTATTCACTTTGCCTCCAAAAGAATCAGTTCCATTTCTGACTTTTCTCTCATATTCCTTTTATTCTTTTATTTAATTTTAGTCTGCACCATGAGGTTTTATCCTGTTACCCAATGCCCTTGAATCTTAATGTTATTTTACTCTGATGATTTCAATAAGAACATGATAACGCAATAATCTCACCAGTAAGAACACCCTGAAACTGTAAAACTCGTCATTCCTGGTGCCCGCCCTGACGAAGGCAACGAAGGGGCCGGGCCGTCCTGGCGGCAGGAAATCTCTCTCCCTGGGATCAGGCATCACCAACTCCGCCCGCTGGATCTCCGACGCCAGGTGCTGCACATAGTTGTTTAGGACGACGCTGTGGAACAATGGAACAACGGAATAAATATCGCCCTCACCCCCACCCCCTCCCCGCACATAAACTTGCTCACCTGATATTTTTCACTGCCCTTTTCTCCTTTACTCCATCACCAAAACGTTCCTCTCCCCATTATATACCCATTGCACGTTGACAAGCTAGATGGCGTAACTTACCCTGAGATGTCCCTCAGTCTGGTGCCAGGCTGAGTGGAGGTAAGAATCCGGTTGTAGTAAAGGTGCTGCTCAAAGCCGTCCACATGTTCGCCAGCATTGCCAGCATGGAACGTCCTGGACACCTCAGGCGAGACCACATCTCGGTTCCTCTGCGCCCACGCCTTCATGAGCCACCAGTCCCAGTCCCCGGGCTGTTGAGAAGGAGGGAATTTATAGAGGGAGCGCAAACATGGCCCAGTGCCTGCTCTGAGTGTGAATGGATTGCCAGTTAGATAAGGAAACAACGTAAAGCAAAACTGAAACGTTCGGTTTTCATACAACATAAGGTAGCATATCGCTCATTTATATTCCTGAAAAATGCTCACTCCTTGGGGGATCCAGTTGGTGACGACCTGCCTGGCGTAGCTCCGCCCCACCATCCACCCGTACATGGGAAAGCCCTCAGACCTCAGCAACTGAGAGACATCAGCAGCAGTATCCGGAAGGCTGTTACTGTTGAATGCGTTAACACAGAAAACTGTCGGGTCACTGTCCAATACCCACGCTGCCTGGTGGAAGAAACTGACCCGGACAGGAGAGTTAGTTGATACTTATATATATATTTTTTTTCTGAAGTGGTTCCCTACACTGTTCACCATTCAATTTATATAAAACTTTATTAGTTTCTAATGGTTCTGCCTCCATTGTTCTACAGTTTGCACCCATCCTATTACGAATAAGTAAAGAAAAAGATGTACACGTGAGCCAAATGTCAAGGTCGACCTTGCCTCTGGATATACATAAAGATTCACATCGACGACACGTTCAAAGGTCTGAGAGATGGAGCTGAAGGTCGTGACAGTACTTATTGAGCTTTAGCTGTATCTTCGCCTAATGTTTTTCCTACCTCAGGAAATCCGGTGAGAGGAGAAGGTCGTCCTCCAGCACTATGGCCTTGTCGGCGCGGGGGTACTGCCTGAACACGCTGTAGAGGGCGAAGCGGACGTTGGCGTTGGTGCGATTACTGTGGACGCCCTCTGGCCGGTGCACCAGTGTCTCCACGCCCATCACGCCGGCCAGGGCCAGCGTCTCCTGGTGGGCGCCGTCCACCACAACCAGCACCTCCGTCTGCCCGCCGCCCTCGATTGTGAATAAGTTCCTCAGTAATCTTGAATACGTATGCGAAAATCAGCCCCTCTCGAGACAGTAATTGATGTTACAATGTGTGGCTGAAGAAATATGCCAGTGCAACAAAGAATAATTGTGTTCTTCAGACAATGTATCACATATTAGTTATCTCTACGATTTCAAGGTTGTGGTGAAAAATGACCTGTAGAGATGGCGAGGTTTGTTTGCTGTGACTATCACCACCGGGATCTCTTCCTTCACCATCACTCGCTCCTAAAGGTGGAGAAAAATACGATAAACGTTTACACCATGTTTCTGATTGCAATTACGTGCAATAACACACCAGCGGACAGGTGATGGCTTTCCTTAACTAACCTGTCGATACTTAATGTCTGGCGTGAAGGGACGCTGACAGGCACAAAAGTCCCCGTAACCTTCATACTGCCTGCAGAAGGAGGCTTGAAGCTCCCTCCCCGGCTCACTGTGCCACTTACACTCAAATGCTGCAGGGTCGAGAATTTGCGGTTATAGAGAGTATAACTGAAACACACACACACACACACACACACACACACACATACACACTCTGTCCTGCTCATAAGTATAGTACAATCAACAATCGAGATCCAAGGATATTCATTAAACATTTGGGGTTGTGGCCCCCAGCGACCAGGCCTAACTATGCCAATGCGTCGCACCATGGTCCCGGGGCTGCGTCACTGCTGTCAGGTGAAGGCTGGTCGCCGGGTACACTCCCTCCTGGAGTGTCGTTGCGCCTTCTGCTACAACACCCACACCCGTGATGGCCACTCCCGC
Organism: Eriocheir sinensis; assembly: GCF_024679095.1. Classification (NCBI taxonomy): domain Eukaryota; kingdom Metazoa; phylum Arthropoda; class Malacostraca; order Decapoda; family Varunidae; genus Eriocheir; species Eriocheir sinensis. Next base: position 9,038,982 of record NC_066549.1, on the reverse strand, counting down.
CCAAGCCTCGCCCCTCGCCATCCTCGGTGACAATTGGAACCCTAAAGAGCCGAGTGCCTCCACCGCTGCTCGACCCAAGAAGAGAGCAAAGTCCGGCTGTAGGGAAAGAAATAAACAATCAATTTGCATCGTACAATCATGTTTGAAATTTGAATCCTTAATCTTTCTCAACATTTGATTTGTTTGATAATATATTTCTTCAGTGCTCAGATATCAAGAGCAAAAAGCGTGCCGGACCTTGGCCTCCTTACCGCGGCAGCAAGGACCACCACGCGGCCAGGCTGGATAGAGGCGAGGGCGGCTGCCAGGTCGAGATGCTCCGCCGGCTGATATGTGAGGAAGCGCTGAAGCATCATGACCTGTCGCCACGGCCCCAGGACCACCAGGTGCACCCCTGAGTTGGGCCAGAAGTGAACCTTAGCCTTCCGCGCCCCTCCAGCGACGTGGTATACCTGGCAGGCAGACGTACAGGTAACCCTGGTGGTTTCTATCACGTCGAGATTATATTGGACACTCGGTTGTTCAGTTTACTGATTTTATTAAATGAGATGAGTTGACAGTATTTCATTGCTGAGGTGCACCGAAGATCTACGTAAATAATCTCGATTATCTTCCTTTCTACATTTAAGTGACGAAATTCCGACTTTTCTAGCAATTAAACTGTGCGATTTTTCACTGGTAGAAGATAACACTGCCCATGCACCAGTTATGGTCACAGAAGACTTGCCTAACAGAACCCTTTCAGGGCCCCGTGTGGCGCGTGCTCACCTGTACACCGTCGACACGCACCGTCACGTTGTCGGTGCCGACGTGCACTTCCACCGCCAGGGGAGCGGCGAGGCTGACGCCCCTGCCCCTCTCCGCGGCTGGGCCCACACCTTCGTGGATATTGATAATACATTAGAGTAAAATATATTACTGCATTTACTTTTAGACGATGAACACTTCATTTAAGCTGTTTTCCTAAAGCATGACCTAAGAATCAGCGAGAACATTTCGAATATAGTCTCCCCAATAATTCATTACTATATATCTCGTTTTTCCTCCCCGTCTCCCTTTCCTCTCCTCCTCCTCCTCCTCCTCCTCCTCCTGACACCATGCACTCACCGGACAAGGGCCGGGGGTGTTGCAGAGGCCTCAGGGAAGAGTCCAGTCCTCGTCGATGCCAGGCGGGAGAAGATTATTAGTTTTAATCTCTGAAGGTTTTCGATAAGGTTAAATGCAACAACCACGATTACAATTATTATAAACATGCCTACCTAATATTATACCTTCTCCTACTACTGATACCACTCCTACTTCTGATTCATTAATAACAAAATCTACTACTACTACTACTACTACTACTACTACTACTACTTCTACTACTACTACTACTATACGAAACCACCACTACTAGCACCACTACAACCATCACCACTGACACTAACAGCAATAAAAATAACTAACTATTACTACTACTACTACTACTACTACCATGGTTATTATTACTATTGTTGCTGCCGCTGGTAGTAGTTATGATATTAAAAGTAGAAAACAGTAGTAGTAAAACAATCTGCCAAGGGTAATGCATCACACTCTTATCAACAACTCACCCACACCTCGAGAGTGGCAACCTTGCTCGCGTCCCTTTCGTAAACATGAACGCCCTGACACGAAATTATTTTTTATTTATATTGTTTGACGGTTGAATTTGTTTATGTGTACGGAGTGTAGAGCAAGTGTCGATTTCCAAACATTCGGTCATCTTAGTTCCAGTCCTCTCCTGGCCGCCTGCCGCCCTGCTCTACAGCAGTACGTTCCTCGTGTTCAGACACTGTTCATCCTGCACTCTCCCGTCCCACATTAACTTGACAAAGCCTCTTACACCCAGCTGATGATGGTGAATATGATGGTAGTAATAATAATAATAATAATAATAATAATAATAATAATAATAATAATAATAATAATAATAATAATAATGATGATGATAATAACTCCATTACGCACTCACTGGCCAGGTACTCCCATGCCTCCTGGCCTCCGGGTGCGTCAGGGGCGGTGGCGGCGCGGCGGCCCAGCAGGGTCAGGAGGACGGGCAGCAGCAGCAGGCAGGAGGGAGGGGCGTCGCGTGCCCTGCGGTAGGCACGGTCATGGCGAGGCTTCTTAGGCTGATTCAAGGCCATCCCGAGGTATGTTTGAAGTTATTTAGTCACAAGTGTTTCATAGAACATCTTGACACGGCTGTTAGCGCCTCCATCTGTCCGTGGCACATTGGCGTTCTAAGCACGTAGTTTTATTGGAAATGTTTGGGATACAACGTCTGCACTCTGGACTATTTGATCACTTCCACTTTGCGATATTCCCCTTCCAGTCCTCATTGCCAACTACCATCACCACCCCTAGCAACACTACACTAGCGCGCAGGTCCTGATTTTCTCCAGATTTTCCTTGTTAAGATTTACCTGGGCTGCCGGTGCCCGGGGCCAGGCTGCTGAGCTGGCTCCCGCCCGCCACTCACCCGCAGTACACAGGGGCGGCCGCAGCTGGCTGTGCTGTGTAAATGAAGGGTGCCCACTAAACAGAATGGAGATAGTGGAGGAACAGATGTGACGCCCGGGAGACTCGGTGCTTGTCGCGGTGATGGTGGGGATGAGGCCCAGTGGAGCTGTGGTGGCGGTGGTGGTTATGGTAGTGATAGCTTTGGCGATGGTGGGGGTGCGCGGGGAGCTGTCGGTGCAGTGGAGGAATATTGCTCGTGAGTACAGTGCCTGGTGAAATAAAGAAAATATTCGCCACTCAAGGCTTCCTTTCTCGCATTACTAATTAATCTATTCAATAACTAGAATCACTTTCTGTTGGAATATATGTTTTTTTTTTTTTTTTTACAAATGCAGGATTTCGCAGACCAAGAAAGACTTTTTGCATTTTATCTTTCTAATGCTTTGACGGCTTAAAGGGTTACATACACTCGTGACAACTCCGACCTCCTGAGTGGTGGATCTCGGCGGCAAAAAGACTGCCTTGTTTGACTGGTTCAGGCGATAAAAGAAAGTAGTCACATGCTGTTAACTCTACATGCATCAACCGTTCCAGTCAGCCTTACCTCTTAAGCAGACGTTGATATTTAACTGTGTATGAACCCTAAAGCTAATGCGAAGGAAAAAGAAGCAATAATAAACGTAAATAAATGTACCAATGTGATTATTAGTGAAGACACAAGAAAGAGTCGTATCAAGGCTGAATAGTGTCCTAAGTCTTGGTGAAGTGCTTTGCTGTCCTTTTTTTTTTTTTCATTCTTTCACCATTCACCAACAACCTTTTTTTCTTTTCGTTTTCAGGAGAACGTCAGTATAGACCATTCGACCTTGACACTTACGAACGAAAACAAGGTGGGTGTTGATATTAATGTGTATGATTATGAAAAGTAAATATGAAGGCATAGAAAATTAATATTATTGATGGTGGTGGCAATGATATTCATGATCCTGGTTCATGTGATGTAGTGGTAGTGATAAAGGTAGTAGTAGTAGTAGTAGTAGTAGTAGTAGTAGTAGTAGTAGTAGTAGTAGTAGTAGTAGTAGTAGTAGTAATAACAGTAGTAGTACTAGTAGTAGCAATAGTAGTAGTAGTAGCAGCAGTAGTAGCAGTAGCAGTGGTAGTAGTAGTAGTAGTAGTAGTAGTAGTAGTAGTAGAAGTAGTAGTAATAGTAGCAATAGTAGTAGTAGTAGCAGCAGCAGTAGTAGTAGTAGTAGTAGTACCAATAGTAGTGGTAGTAGTAGTAGTAGCAGTAGTAATAGTAGTTGAAGTAGCTTTGGTGATGGTGACATATATGAAGATTTAGATGGAAGATGTACATACGTCATACCCGTGATGCTTGGCAGTTCAGCACACTGGGGAGGAAAATGAAAACAAGAATTATCAACTGGAATTCAGTATACCTTGAAAGACAAGACACCGGATTACTAAGCCTATGATACAACACGCTTGCCACAAAAAAAATGTCAGTTTATTATTGCAGTCTTGTGGGCGTCATTACGTTTGGTATTCATGAAGGGTTTTTTTCAGCAATTTTTTTTCATTTTTCTTATTTTGTGTATTTTTTTCATTTATTATTCATATACATATCTATTTTATTTCTTTATTAACTTCCTTATCTATTTAGTTATTTCATTTGTACCTTTTACTATTTTTCTTAACAGCAGCGAAAGAGAGACATATCCATCTGTCACTTCGGCTCAGTGACAGCCTCGTACAGTTCTTCATCAACAACGTCCTGGTGAGTCTCGTGTTCTCTTATCTTTTACTTTCTCCTTTTTATTCCTCGTGATCCCTTACTTCATAGTCTGCACAAACCGTATAATGAGTATTCTCACCAGGAGTACGAGAGTGAGGGACGGAGGCCGACATTGGAACGTTCTGGGGCGGCTCACTCTGGCGTGCACGTGTTGGTGGTGCATGAGGCCCGCGGGCACCTCATGATGGCCCAGCACTTCCTGACGCACCAGCCGGCCGAACACCGACGGCTGCGGCAGTGCCTGGCCACCATGCAGCCCGGCAGGGTGGTGGCGGTGCTGGGGGCCGTGAGTAAGATAACATATATATATATATATATATATATATATATATATATATATATATATATATATATATATATATATATATAGGTAGATAGATAGATAAATAGATGGATAGATAGATAGATAGACAGATAGATAGATAGATATAGACAAATAATAGACAGATAGATAGATAGATAGATAGATAGATAGATAGATATAGATAAATAATAGATAGATAGATAGATAGATAGATAGATAGATAGATAGATAGATAAATAGATAGATAGATAGATAGATAGATGGAGAGAGAGAGAGAGAGAGAGAGAGTAATGTATATTTATATGCATAGTTGGAAATAGAAACACGTTGTTATAAAATGAAGAGAATGCCACATGTAGCTGACATTTTAAGGGTAGGACATAACCTGTCAAGAGAGGCTTTATCATACTATTCGGAAAGATGCACTTTGACCATAAAAACAGATAACAGAACTGATAAATATTGGCTATCTTTTAATGATATAATTTTGTTCTTTAATTAATGATAAAATCTTGTTTACTGTAATCTTATTTGTCCACTTGTTCATATTTTCCACACTTTCCTCTATCTCACTCCTCTTTCCTCCCCACCTCCAGCCGGAATGGGTCTTGTTTCTAGGGCAAGAGGCTGAAGACGCTCTCTCGGCGCTGGGGTCGAAGTGGGCGGCGCGCGTCGGGCAGGGCGAGGTGTGGGCGTGGGTGGGCGTTGCGGGAGGGAGCACACTGGCTGAGGCGGCTACCACGAGGAGTCCAAAGCAGTACCCGGCGGCCGACCTGAGGCTGGACGTGAACGTGGCCAAGACTCAGCGCCAAGGCAAGTGAACCCTTGTGGGGTGCAGGTCACCGAGTGTCTGCATGTGGCCCACGCGGGTCTCCGGCGACCAGGGAAACCTCACGTGGACTGTTAACTGGCTAAAGTGCTAGATCCTGTACCATGAACAGTGTTTGTGTCTAACAAAGAGTATTATGTCAGTTGGCATTAAAACTGAACTGGCTTTCTATTGCAACTTACTGCAATTAATTTTTTGCCACGTTTTTTGCGTTGTTGTTTCACTTGTTCCCCACTCAGTCGTACATGAACTGTACTGACATGAAGGACTAAGACATGCTTTTTTCTTGTTCTTTGCTTAGGAAAGCTGCGAAGTATGAAACCTTGTGACCTCTTTATTAGTGTTTCTTCTCGTACATACTGTAGCTACGATAAAACTCATTTATATCAAATGGCGAAAAAAAAAATATAATAACTTTTTCTTCAGGCAGTAGGTGTGCCTGGTATGATGTTCCAGGTATGAGCCGCCAGGCAGCTTTCTGCGAGGAGTATGACGGTTATGGTGACCTGTGTGCCTGCGAGCGGCCCTTCTTCCCCGAGACCCGGAAAGTTCAGGTAAATGATGGACAAAGTGTCATGCCAAAAGCTAATGGTTAAAATATTTTAGTGTGTACTAAACTTATTGCAACACAGTTCAGGAAGTTCTGGGCAAACCTGTAGTTCTCCTTTAAGCGTATCGTGAGTGCTATTCTATAATTCTTGTTCTAAGTCTTGTTACTCCCTCACCAGCAAACCATCCCGGTGCGCGAAGACATCCCAGTCGTAGTGATGACCGCCAACAGACCTTACTATCTTTACAGGTAGGGTTGTCTCTGATTAATAGCTCTTTCATTTTGTTAACAGCTTTTACTTGATTCTGCGTTTCGACAGGGGTGATTAAGTTTCTGAAGAAAGTTTTTTGTGATTTTTTTCCCGCGTCTTTTTTGTCAGAGTTCTTCGTCAGCTGTTCACGCAGGCCGGAGCATGGCAGACGGAGGTGCTGGTTGTGGTGGACGGCGCCCACCAGGAGACGCTGGCCCTGGCCGGCGTGATGGGTGTGGACACACTGGTACACCGGCCAGAGGGCGTCCTTGGCAATCGCACGAACGCCAACGTCCGCTTCGCCCTCTCCAGCGTGTTCAGGCACTTCCCCCGCGCCGACAAGGCCATAATGCTGGAGGACGACCTCCTCCTCTCACCGGACTTCCTGAGGTTAGACTGAACAATAACGTGAGGGGTATTTGGGGGTATAGAAAGAGGTTTAACAGAGCTACAGGTTTAGTGAATACATTCATAGCATCTCTCTTGAGTTATTAGCCAAGGTGACTTGATCAACACTTTATGAAATGAGTTTGTTCTCAGGTTCATTTCATTCAGCATCGTCAGCTAGATAGAGGCTTTACTGAGAGCTTGCTTCGAGGCTAATCTTCGGTAATTGTTAAGATATAAAAAAATACAGTTCTCTGCATTCCCTTTTGTTTGTTTGTGTCGTCTCCATGCTTAAAGAGTGAGAGTTTATTCATCCATGCTGTGATCAGATGTGGTCAATATCTTTTGTAGCTAAAGTAGTATTACAACTTAGGCATCATAAAAATCTGATGTTTTGCGACTTACATATATTTTAAGTGAAAAATCTCCGTCCTGTGCAATTGAAAATATTATAACATTACTTTCCCAAACTACGTCCTACCTCCTGCCCGAGCAGGTTCAACCATCAGGTTGCGCCACTGCTAGACCGGGACCCTACCGTGTCCTGCATCAACGCCTTCAACAGCAACAGCTTCCCCGACACAGCCAAGGACCCGCGGGTGCTACTGAGGGCTCGCTCTTACCCAATGTATGGCTGGCTGGCCTCGAGAACCTACGCAGCGGAGATCACGCAGAAGTGGGTGCCGCCCGGGGTGAGGCTCTAAAGTCATTGATAATTATAATTAAAAACAATCTTCGTAAAGTAATTCCGTGCCAATACAAACCCTTTCCAGTTTCATTACCACAAATATATGCCCATGTACTTTAGTTTAGACCTAACAGTTTAAAATATGCTGCATAAGTAATTTCCTGGAAGAAAGGACTCGTCCCTCATCGTTGGTCTTCTTTAACTCTCCAGAAAAAAGCAGACTGGGACTGGTGGCTGACGTGGGAAGACCGAAGAAAAGGTCGTGACGTGGTGTCCCCCGAGGTGTCGAGGACCTTCCACGCGGGCTCTGCCGGGGTGCACGTCAACGGTTTTGAGCAGGAGCTTTACTTCAACCGCATGCTTTACAACCAGAACCCCGAGGTGACCGTCAACGACCTGGACCTGTGAGTCATTGCTGAAATGTACTAAGTCCTGATACTCACGGATAAACAGGATATTTGTAAGCTACACGTTAGAGCATAGATAGATAGATAAATAGATAGCTATATTGATAATCAATCAATCAGTGGTGGCACACGTCGGGGGCGCGTCGCCTCGCCCACCTTACGACGCCAAGCCCGGGGGTTCCTTCGGGCAAGTCTCCATGCAGGCCCCCTTTACATCCCAAGTACCTCCTGGCAGGATATATCGACTTCCTCAATCCACGAGCTCTGTGGGCGTCCCCTTGGTCTCCTCCACTCAGGATTGTCTCTTACAAAGACAACCTGATGAGCAGGGTCGGCCTCTCGTAAGCGCTCCACACGCCCGTATAGCCGGGGGTGGTGTTGAAGGATATTGCAGGTAATATTATGTCGTATCAGTCTCAGTGAGTAGTTGCCGGTTTGACAAAGTCATTCCAGTGATATCCCATGATTCTTCGTAGATACGTATTACCAAAGGCATCAGTCCGCCTCTCCAAGTCCCTATTTAGTGGCCATGTCTCACAGCCATAGAGTAAGACAGGGAGTACAAGCGACTTGAAGATTCGGATCATTGTCCTTCTACACAGATATCGACAACGCCATGTACTCGTACTGAGCGATTGATATAGATAGACAGATATAGATATACACATAGATGTTTTTTTTCAGAGTGCTAAAAGCTAAATATGAGGAAGGGCTGCACCGTGAACTGAGGTTTGCCCGGCGGGTCACACCGCCATCCCGTGACCTGTGCAACATGACGTGGGTGCCACGAAGCAGCCCTCGGTCCCTCGTTATCTTCTTGCACGCCGAGGACAGCGCTGACAAGTACCACAGTTACGAAATTTTCTTGATGGTAAGTAAAGTTTCTTTTCTGTCAATACAGTTATTATATTCACTATATTTATCAAAATTATTGTTTAGGAAGTAATACACATATTTCAAGTGCCTGGTGTTGAACTCTCGAAGAAATGTTAGTCGATATGTATATGTATGCATGTATATATATGTACTACCTCGGTTTACGAGTTTAATTCGTACTGGAGTATTGCTCGCACACCAAAACACTCGTAAACTAAAACGAATTTCCCCATTGAAATTAGTGTTAATCCCATTAATACGTCCTATACCTCAAAAAAATATGTGTGCGTGTGTGTGTGTGTGTGTGTTCTGTATTATATATTTACAGCGGTTTCATTTATCATTTTTTGTTGGCGAAGAACAAAGGCTGGTGACGACGTTCACCTGTGTACCCTCCGAAGCTCAGGTGATCCCTGGCTATGTGGTGTGTGACACACTCTTGACGTATTTACATTATATTTAATGGAGGTTTACGAAGAACTTCAGTCGGCCTGTTGAGCTGTTTTTGTAGAATGGACCACCACAGTTTATAAATTTGTCTTTGGTCTTGTTTCCCTGGACTGCTTCCTTCGTGACTGAGAATTGGAATTTAGATGTTGGTAATTATACATGGATATGTTTAGACGATAAGCCTATTCGTAACCAGTTTGAGTTGGCTCCAGTGCCGGCATCTTTAGCTCGGGATGATGTCTGTCTTAATGATTATTGTTTCTGGGCAGAAGATACTGATTGGTGTTCCCTTCAAGCTGTTGCTGGAAACACCAACTTATAGTGGATACAATCTTTATTCTCCCAGGTAACTTAAGATTATTGAAATTCTGTGGTTTTATATATATATATATATATATATATATATATATATATATATATATATATATATATATATATATATATATATATACACACACACACACTCATATCACGGAGGATGTAAGTGATGGATCAATGCCTCAGCAGCCTCCCCACCTTTGCAGTGCTTCCGGACGTACGACATCTCCACGCGGGAGATCTTCGAGGGCGTGATGCGTCTCAGGTGGGGCAGCACGCTCGTCTACCTGGTGGGCTGCCCCTACTCTCGCTTCTGGTAACGCCAGTCTTGCTTATTAACATTTTTTAGAAATAAATGATTTAGCCTATGTGATTGGCTTAAATGAGATATTTTTTACATAAAATGTCATAACCCTTCCCTGCACGCTACTGTGGGGAAATATTTCACCTAAATTTATCGTATGTTACTTCATATTTATATAATCCCATGAAAAGGAGATTAGTTTCCTGCAAACTAAATATCTTCATCCCTCTGAACTGTTTCCTGTGAAATTTCATCAACTCTCCTTGCCCGGTGGGCCACGTGGGGGCAGCGTCTACAAGCCTGCAGGCCGAGGTGTGTACCGGCCACAGCTGGAGGAGCTGCAGCGGGCGGCTCGACTCAGGGAGGAGTGGGAGATGACGCTGATGCCAAGCAACCCTCGCCTGGCTCGTGACCCTGTCCGCAGCCCCGACCTCGAGTTGACCAACGTCCTCACTCAAGGAAGGGCTCGGCCTCCCCAGAAGACGGCGTGACAGGCGGGGTCGCTGGAGCTGCCTGCCGCAATTGGGGGGGGGTGGTCATGACACTGTATAAAAATCAAATACTATAAATAATGAACGACCAGGAAGCGACGCTTGTCATCCAGCGACCACCACCCCAAAAAAAGGGAGGGTAAATAAACTATTAATATCAGCTGCGAAAAATATTATAATCAAAGAGGATTCTTTCGTATTTTCCCGATTTAACACCTCGTCCGCCTGGCTATGGTGCCGAAAGGTGACAGACATGGCGGGGTTTTTTGTTGCTTTTTTTGTTTAATTGCCCTTGAGCTGTCTCCCTTGCTGTAAAAAAAAAAAAAAAAAAAAGGTTATCATATGAATGAAATTATTGCAAAAACTACTGGTGCAAGATTCTCTCTCTCTCTCTCTCTCTCTCTCTCTCTCTCTCTCTCTCTCTCTCTCTCTCTCTCTCTCTCTCTCTCTCTCTCTCTCTCTCTCTCTCTCTCTCTCTCTCTCTCTCTCTCTCTCTCTCTCTCTCTCTCTCTCTCTCTCTCTCTCTCTCTCTCTCTCTCTCTCTCTCTCTCTCTCTCTCTCTCTCTCTCTCTCTCTCTCTCTCTCTCTTCCCTTCCCCTTTATCCAGCATTCTCTTTTTCTCCATCTACATCTATCCATCTCCCTCTTCCAATCTATTCAATCCTCTTTACCAAATACATTCTCTCTATCTTCGTTATATGCACTGAATTTCTCTATTTTTCTTCCCTCGCCCGGCCGGCCTCAGCCAAACCCGGCCCTTACCTGCATCAAGGCACTACCCACACACCCGCCCGCCAATAAATGCTTGCAAAAGGCATTTATTTATCTCCCACCCATTTTGCCGGAAACCATTCAAAATGTTTCTACAAAAATCGCTTTATATTACTGTTTTTGGTGATGTCTGGTAAGTGTGTAGCTTATACGTTGAAAAAATTTACGTGGCAACATTTGTGTAAGGCTTTGTATTACTTTTCGTGGTGATGTCTGGTAACTGATTAGCTTATCCGTGGAAAAATTATACGTGGCAACTCTTGTGGTTCGCCCGTGTCAAAAGAAACCAGTGATGATCGACGAAGCGAACTGATTCCAAACCTCGGAACAATCAAAACTTTGAGTTCATTTAGTAGCATACCTCGATGAAGTGTGTGTGGGTGTGCGTGTGAGTGCTCTTAGGGGCTGCCTGTCTTCGTGACCCTGAGAAAGCCTTCAAAATATACCTCGGAAAGGACCACACGTCGTGTTGCCACAGCGATGTTGCAGGGACGCTCGTGAAGGGCCGAAGAGACCAAAGAGCGTGAGGTAAGACGTGGAAAGTATTAGCTCAAGGGTCGATGTTTGGCTCCATAGCGCGGTACCACACACACACACACGTCCATGGGTATTTCTCCTCCTAAACTCCTTCATTCTTTCGTTTTATCATCTTCCCTTCACAACTATTTTCATATCACGCAGTCATCCTCACATAACCCTCCTCTTTAACTGCGTCACACTTTTTTTTATTTTTAACATCTTCCACTCACTTCTATTTTCCCTTATACACTACTTTCATTTCACTCAATCATCCTCACATGACCCTCCTGTTCAACTGCTCCACACTCGTCTATTTTTCAACATCTTCCATTTACAACTACTTTTCCCCTCACACTCCCTTTCCATTTCACGCAAGCACCCTCACATACCCTCACTCACGCCGCCATAACCTATATACTTTGTCCTCACGCGCCACAACCACCCATCTCGCTCTCTATCATTACTGCCCTCGCCGATCCCCGCCCTCCCCCTCTTCCCCCAATCCGTCAGCGTCAACTCACCGTCACCTTATTCCCTCTTGTTAAGCCTATTACGCTTAGGAAATAGGTGGTTCAACAATTGGTCAGGATTTGGGCCCCTGCCAATTTTCGGCCGCGGTGAGCAGGAGGTGTTTCATCTGCGACTGTTCTCACGGCGACCAACCTGTGGGGAGGAGGAGGCAGGGAGGGGAGACGGGGAGGAGCGGAGGGTGGCGGGCAGACGGGTAAAACACCACTAATGAGATATTGCTCACACATTGCTCTCCTAGCGGGGGAAGGAGAAGGGGAGAAAATGCCGCACAGACAGAGAGAGAGAGAGAGAGAGAGAGAGAGAGAGAGAGAGAGAGAGAGAGAGGCGAACAGCAACGAAAACAATCCGGGTGAGTAAAGGAAAGTTGAGCCATCAGTGGAGGGCGCGAGGGAAGACGAGCGGGAGAACGCACCGAGGAAAGGCTTGAGGGACGAGGGGAGCAGACAGAAGAGCCGCGGATAAGACGAAGGAGAACCCATGGAAAGGCCGAGGAGGGGAGAGCGAGGGAGAAAGGGAAAATATGCATAACCGACTGAAGGAAAGGGGAGGGAATGGCGAGGGAGAGGGAGAGGGAGATAGAGAGAGCTTAAGCTGTGAGTGGGGATGGATATTGGCGGCGGAGGAGTTTGTCTGCCACTGGGATCGATGGAAATGGAGTGAGGTGGAAAGGAGGAATAATAAAAAAGGGAGGACGTGTGAGTGAGGACACCTTGAGTTTCACCGGAGGAGGAAAAGGAGTCAAGGCGTAGGAGTAAAAAATGTTGAGGACCCAGAGGGTTACGAAAAGGGGAAAAATATATAGAACTAAAACTGGAGTAAAGGAATGAGGGTGAGGAAAGACCATTTGAAAGAGCTTGCCACTGGGAGGGGGTCTATAGCTGCTGGACCTGAAAGAAACGAGTGACTAAGAAAAACACTGATCAAAGGAGAATAGTGAAAGGAAGGGAAAAGGGGAAAATACCAAGGAATTAGATGACAAAAGGAGAGATTACGAGTTTTGTGATGAATAAGTTTAAGCAGCAGAAATAGCACACAGAATAGATTTGGGAAGGAGTGTGTCAGGATGTCTTAGAAATTAATGTCAGGGCGGGCGAGTGTCATGAAACACTATAAGGAATTTCAAGAGTAAGGCTGCAGCTCTTGGTGATGCTCAAAAGAGAAACTGAAGAGACATGAAGAGGACGAGCGAGGACGTGCAGAGGTGTAGGGAAGAGCAGCGAGACTGTGAAAGATTCAGCAGAACAATATTGTCTCCTATTTCGTTCAATATCAATTTATGAAGTACCTGGCGTAGTCGCTCTGTGGCGCTCATGCTCCACCAATAAATGCATATGTTGTTGTTGCTTTCGTTGCCTTTCTGCTTCCATTTTACAGAGACCAGCAATAATAAGATTTAAAAAAATGACAAATGCATATTGATATACACAGTGGAACAAAATTTTGCTATATAAAAAACGTAATTTCATTTTTTATAGATGTATCGACAGAGGCTCCTCAGAGGTCTAGACAGCGGCTCTCACTCTGGCGGTGACGGCCTCTGTGGAGGACGGGGATTTGTGGCCCCTCGACTGCCGCTATTGTGGTGGAGCCTCGCTGCCACCCACTATAAAGTGCACATCAGCGTGCTCATAGTGTGTGCTGGTAACTGATATGGAAGCTTTGTTACTTTTGCCTTGATGGCGAGTGAAGCAGTGTGTGAGTGGCTGGCGTGTCCATGCTCCGATCCGTGGATGAGTCAGCTGTGTGCCAGGCGATATATGTCACACCACTAGTCAGATATACAGCCGCTCGTGTGCTATAACAGGCGCGCACAGCTTGATTTGACAATGTAGGTTCACTTGCAAGCTCTGGAAGTAGCATCAATATACCTCCTCCTGGCTGCACCACATGCATTGTGCTCGGAGTCATGGCGTCCACTGTGCCGATGAAAGACTCCTCCCTCGGTGTGGTAGTTAACGTCAGCCTCGGCAGGACGCAACATTTAGGCTACAATACAGAGCGTCTGGCTCCGTTGCCACGCTGATGCTGGCGTCGTAAAGCAGAGGCGGGCTGGCGGCGGCGCAGGAACAGACTGTGGGTGAGCGGCGAGCCTGATTCATGGGCTTAAGCCGAACGAACGACCACTCCCTCCAGGCTTAGTCCTTGCCAGGTCACGGACGAGGGAGAAAGGGAAGAGTCTGGGGCAGAGAGGGACACAGAGAGAAAGGAAGATGCTGAAATAAACAGAAACAAATAAAGATTAACCGAAGAAAGACTGGCTGAAAATAACTTAATGTTTAGAAACTAAGTGTGTGTGTGTGTGTGTGTATATATATATATATATATATATATATATATATATATATATATATATATATATATATATATATATATATATATATATATATATATATATATATATATATTGCATTAATATGCATAAGAAATAGGAAAACAATATTTAGGAAACTCGGTTGATTGCCTTTAATACCAGTCTAGGAAAGAGAGATACGAGACATTTTTCCTTATAGCGGAGTAGAAATGGCTGTTCATGACGAGGCTGACGACCTAAGCCGCGCCACAAAAATTCCCAAACTGGCGTCGGCCACGCATCGTAATCATCGTTTGTTTCGAGCCGCCGCTGACGTCACGGCGCTTCGGCTGCGTCTCGCGGCCCTCCCTCACCCTGCAGTGTACAGCACGAGTACGATGGTGTTCTCTCTCTCTCTCTCTCTCTCTCTCTCTCTCTTTTCCAATGATGTCAAATATATTCGTGATGGGCGACGCAACACAACCTTTAAGGGGATCGCGGCGGGGAGGAGACTGCCAGAGAGAGAGAGAGAGAGAGAGAGAGAGAGAATGACACCAAGTAGAATGGTGAGTTCACTGATAAGTATGTAAGAGACACCGGGAAGAATAAAAAATGGAAAGGCAGGGAAAACATTTTGACATAACATATAACGGGGCATGCAAGTCTACAAACAAAAGCTGTGACAACAATACTTATTATAATATGTCTGACGTCGTATTTCGCCATCCTGAGTGTGCGGCGCTCCCCTCGGTGGCTATACCTCCAACTTGTGGTCATTATTATTATTATTATTATTATTAGTAGTAGTAGTAGTAGTAGTAGTAGTAGTAGTAGTAGTAGTAGTAGTAGTAGTAGTAGGCCTAGTAGTAGTAGTAGTAGTATCCTTCGCCGAGATGCGTGATGTGTACTGTGACGCTGCCATTCGGCTCAAGAATCTCGTTCCCTACATTTTTCCCTTGTTTGCTCCCCTCGCAGCGCCTCTGAGCGACGTCTGCCGTGTTGTTTTCCCCGCGAGGTTCTATTTTTCGTGGAGGCGTCGTGGCTGGCGGGGCGGCCTCTCGTTACCCGCCAGAGACATGCAAATCCCGTGTCTCGGGTCATGATGGAGGGCCGCCATGCGTCTTCAGGCGGCAATACTGGGTGTCAATACTCCCCTCCCTGCTCCCTCTCTCTTTCTCTCCTCTATTCAGCCAGCGGGAGAGAGTGCTAGAAAATATGGCGGGAGGAAAAGAGGAGAGGAATGCCAGGGAGGGAGGGAGGAAGGAAGGAAGGAATGGCTAAAGAGAGACGTGGACAATGTAAAGGGGGGAAAGAATGTGTTTTTGGTAAAGAACGTCACTGACAGGGAGGAAAAGGGAGGATTCATGACTCCAGGAGGAAAGTGAAAAGGCATGAGTCTGGCCGAAGGAAAATACGAAGAAAGTGAGGATGGGGAGGAAGGATGCAGATGTGAAAGTGGGAAAACAGACACGCCTGAGGCAAAGTTTATCAAGCAGTCTTTGAGAGGAAGAGAGAGAGAGAGAGAGAGAGAGAGAGAGAGAGAGAGAGAGAGAGAGAGAGAGAGAGAGAGAGAGAGAGAGAGAGAGAGAGAGAGAGAGAGAGAGAGAGAGAGAGAGAGGAGTAAGAGTGGGAATAGGAGTAGGAGTAACAAACAGAGAGAGAGAGAGAGAGAGAGAGAGAGAGAGAGAGAGAGAGAGAGAGAGAGAGAGAGAGAGAGAGAGAGAGAGAGAGACAAACACACAGAGAGAGAGAGAGAGAGAGAGAGAGAGAGAGAGAGAGAGAGAGAGAGAGAGAGAGAGAGAGAGACATACACACACATTTTAGGTGGTGTGGCCTTGAATGAAGAGAGTAAACAGGGCTCAGCCAGCGCCAGGATGATAGCATCGCTCGAAGGCAAAAACACGGCGTGGTTCACTGTATTTTTTCATTTATTTTTTTCTTGCGTTACCATTTGTGTGTAAAATGCCTTTAGTTGAACATTTACACCGACATTAAATTCTGCTTTCTGACACACCGCTGCGTTAATTAACCTCTCGTGGCGTGGTACGGTAGAAACATTTACTTTACGTACATTTTGCTCTTCTCATGTCAGACTATCTCGGCAAGGGAATGTTGATTTTCCATCTCAGGAAAGCATATAGTTACGATAATTTTAATTTGAATACCTTCGAGGGTCAAAACATATTACATTTATCTGCTATAATTACAAAGTTGTGACGGAAGCGTTAATCATGTTATCAGCACTGCATGGCCGCAGCTGGCTCATCAACAACTCGCTAAGCTAATATACGCTGCTACATTTTAACGTAGAAAAAAAATAAACAAACATACCAACACAATTATAAATATATAGACAAAACGATGTAAAACCAGAATGACTAAGGAATGCTACGACAAAAAAAAAAGTCTGGCTGTAAAAAGAAGGGAAGGGAGTTCAAAGAGGAGTGTGTTAAGCCAGGACCGATACGAATAAGGCGGAATGAGGGAGAATATAGAGACAGGAACGGGTTAGGCTGGCAAGGCAGGGGTAGGATAGTGGTGCAGAGGAGGCAGGAACAGGGGATGGTGGTGTAGGGGAGGCAGGGGCAGGAGAGAGTGGTGTAGAGGAAACATAAACAGGGGAGAGTGGTGTAGGGGAGGCAGGGGCAGGAGAGAATGGTGTAGAGGAAACATAAACAGGGGAGAGTGGTGTAGAGGAAATAAACAGGGGAGAGTGGTGTAGGGGAGGCAGGGGCAGGAGAGAATGGTGTAGAGGAAATAAACAGGGGAGAGTGGTGTAGGGGAGGCAGGGGCAGGAGAGAGTGGTGTAGAGGAAACATAAACAGGGGAGAGTGGTGTAGGGGAGGCAGGGGCAGGAGAGAGTGGTGTAGAGGAAGCAAACAGGGGAGAGTGGTGTAGGGGAGGCAGGGGCAGGAGAGAATGGTGTAGAGGAAACATAAACAGGGGAGAGTGGTGAAGGGGAGGCAGGGGCAGGAAAGAATGGTGTAGAGGACACATAATCAGGGGAGAGGGTAGGGGTGGCAGGGGCAGGAGAGAGTGGTGTAGAGGAAGCAAACAGGGGAGAGTGGTGTAGGGGAGGCAGGGGCAGGAGAGAGTGGTGTAGAGGAAATAAACAGGGGAGAGTGGTGTAGGGGAGGCAGGGGCAGGAGAGATTGGTGTAGAGGAAATAAACAGGGGAGAGTGGTGTAGGGGAGGCAGGGGCAGGAGAGAATGGTGTAGAGGAAATAAACAGGGGAGAGTGGTGTAGGGGAGGCAGGGGCAGGAGAGAATGGTGTAGAGGAAATAAACAGGGGAGAGTGGTGTAGGGGAGGCAGGGGCAGGAGAGAGTGGTGTAGAGGAAATAAACAGGGGAGAGTGGTGTAGGGGAGGCAGGGGCAGGAGAGAGTGGTGTAGAGGAAGCACAAACAGGGGAGAGTGGTGTAGGGGAGGCAGGGGCAAGAGAGAGTGGTGTAGAGGAAACATAAACAGGGGAGAGTGGTGTAGGGGAGGCAGGGGCAGGAGAGAATGGTGTAGAGGAAATAAACAGGGGAGAGTGGTGTAGGGGAGGCAGGGGCAGGAGAGAGTGGTGTAGAGGAAACATAAACAGGGTAGAGTAGTATAAGGGAGGCAGAAAACGGTGGTATAAGGCAGGCAGAAAACGGTGGTATAAGGGAGGCAGAAAACGGTGGTATAAGGCAGGCAGAAAACGGTGGTATAAGGCAGGCAGAAAACGGTGGTATAAGGGAGGCAGAAAACGGTGGTATAAGGGAGGCAGAAAACGGTGGTATAAGGGAAACAGAAAACGGTGGTATAAGGGAAACAGAAAACGGTGGTATAAGGAAGGCAGAAAACGGTGGTATAAGGGAAACAGAAAACGGTGGTATAAGGGAAACAGAAAACGGTGGTATAAGGGAAACAGAAAACGGTGGTATAAGGGAAACAGAAAACGGTGGTATAAGGGAAACAGAAAACGGTGGTATAAGGGAAACAGAAAACGGTGGTATAAGGTAGTCAGAAAACGGTGGTATAAGGGAAACAGAAAACGGTGGTATAAGGGAAACAGAAAACGGTGGTATAAGGGAAACAGAAAACGGTGGTATAAGGGAAACAGAAAACGGTGGTATAAGGGAAACAGAAAACGGTGGTATAAGGGAAGTAGAGAACGGTGGTATAAGGGAGGGAGAAACAGGGCAGACAGGGGAAGTGTGCCAATATCGGTTAGAGTCGAGGAGCGTAAGTGGGAGGAAGGGGTCAGCCAGCAGCCAGCAGGGTCCAGCGTGGCCACGACGGACGGAAACTGCCTGCGGGAGGTCGGAAGCCATTAGCGTCCCTCCCTGTTAATGCATCCCGTCATTGCTCTGCTGCTACGGGAACACACACACACACACACACACACACACACACACACACACACACACACACACACACACACACACACGGTCTCTCTCTACCTCTATCTATCCGTCTTTTTATCTATCTTTATCTATTTATCTATCTATTTCTCTTCTCTACAAACACATACATGCTGCTACGGGAACACACACACACACACACACACACACACACACACACACACACACGGTCTCTCTCTACCTCTATCGATCCGTCTTTTTATCTATCTTTATCTATTTATCTATCTATTTCTCTTCTCTACAAACACATACATGCTGCTACGGGAACACACACACACACACACACACACACACACACACACACACGGTCTCTCTCTACCTCTATCTATCCGTCTTCTTATCTATCTTTATCTATTTATCCATCTATTTCTCTCTCTTCTCTACAAACACATACATAGACACAGAAGTTCCTGGTGTGTTGATCGTAATGATTTTAGTTAGACGTCTCATTTCAACCTGACCCTTACCCCTAATGGGAGAGAACATGTTAGCCCTTTTCTCCCCTTCCTTTTTTGGTTTGTTTGGACGCTCGAACATTGTGAATCCAGCGTTTGGAGCGCAAGGGAACGCATTACCCTTCGTTGTAGTGTTTGGTTATCATAAATGTCGTGTTCGGGAGGCAGGGAAAGAGAGTGTGATCGTTGGTTTTGTTGCATTTTCACCATAATGTTTTAGTTGGCAGGGTTATTTGTGAGCCCTCGTTCGATACCCGTGTAGTTTGTGTTTCGCGGCAGTTTGTGAACCTTTAACAATGCTGAGTGCTATTAAACGAGCTTGCGGTCAATGAATCATGAGTTAGGATGCGATGCGTTCTTGTCTTACTGTTCGAGAGAGAGAGAGAGAGAGAGAGAGAGAGAGAGAGAGAGTGCAGGCAGCGACATGGGACAGGCTGCCGTAAAGCGGAGGCGATGGGAAATATGCCCGGTATCTGATGTGTCCCCTCCGTGGCCGCTCTGATAAAACTTCTCCCATAAACCAACTTTCGCTCAAATTTTTGCAAACCTCATAACCGCAAGGTGGAGGGGGCTTTCCTGCAGGCGTAACCCACTCCTGAGCCACTCCGGGACACTCACCCTTGAGGCCACGCGCGGGAAAGTCGATAAGGGGCAGAAAATGGAGTCGTGCGTTCCGGCCCAAGCTCAGACGTGCCCATTACGATAAGCGCTATGATATTATGGCTGTGTAGCTGATACGGTTCTCGATAAATAAACATAAAAGGTCTCCATATAGAGAAGTGTAATTGTAATGAGGGCGCGGAGGGCGTATATGTAGGAAAGTTGGCAGCTAGTGGCGTGGAGCGGGCGTGGCTGCGGGCGTGGCGTGCCGTCCTGCTGACTTGGCCGCCGGAGGGAGCGTGTCAGGCAGGCGGCAGATTATGGGGCTGATAGGTCGCTCGTTTGTCGCGGAGTCTCACCAGCAAGCTGAACCACTTCATTTAAACGACCTTCTCCCTCCCCGCCACTCCGTCCTCCCATTTATTCTGCGCCCCTCCTTCATATCGCGGCCCTTCCTCTTTCTCCTTTGCCCTCCCGCCCCATCCATCCCATTTCATCTCCGTGCCTTCCCTCCCTTCCATTTCTCCTTTTCCTTCCCCGCTTGCCTCTTTATCTTTCCCTTCTCTATCACTTCAACTATTTCTTCCTTTTCCATTTTTTTGTTATAGTATCTACCCGTAAGACGAAATATAATCGTGCAGGATATTTTGCACTTTTCATTGCCACGATATATTCAGTTCCCATGCATGACTTTCGCATCACACGCAGGGTCTAGTAATGTTCTGGACAGCTGGGTCACTGTCCAGGGCACTCCTCGGAAGAGAGTGTCTCAGAATTTAAGACGTTTACGACGTGGCCGCAAACACCACAACGCCATCCAAGTCCTTCCGCGTGCTGGGGCTTGTCGGGGAAGGTAAAGACACATCCTGTCACACAGCCAACTCGGAGACGAACTCTTTTTCTCATTCATATTCTCGTGAGTTTTATCGACATGAGTGCGTCTCGCGGAGTCGTGTTTATGGTGAAGTGTGAGAGGGGACGTAAAGGGTTTTACGAAGAGAGAGGAAGAGAAGATATTGGACGAAGTGATGAATCTGTAAATAAAAGTTCGAAAGCTACCCAGTCATGGAATGTTAGATGAAAGGAAGAGAAAATAATAAGATTTGAATATCAAGAGAAAACACAAAGATTATAAGTATATTCAACATTAGGAACAAAAGTATGCGAGGAAATACTTCTTTGTGGAATCACACAAAAAAAGGAAAATTTTTCACTTTCTTTTCAAAAGTCGTCAGAATACACACGCGACTGTGTTTTGTTTCGGGGGTAATCACGCCTCGTTACTCCCGCCGGGTGCCAGCGGGGCCTAAAGCACGCAGTAATGATGCCAGAAGAGCTTTGTCTGACGGCGTTAAGCGTCCGCTGCAGGAGAAACAAAGGGACGCCTCGGCCCTCACAAGCACGGCGCGTGGACGTAAAAATGCAAATACCGTCAAGAAGCATATATGCCATTGTCCTGGAGTTGTGGCTACACGGCAGCCGAGCCTCGTCAGCGGCTGTCTGGGGCCAAAGCATTGACGAGCGCCTTCCCTTGCCCAGCCTGTAACGGGTGTTATGTTCTCTCTACCCTTGTCTTGCCATCTATAATATCTCCCTCACGCTCTCGCATTGCACCTATCTCCGTTGGTCTGTCGTGCCTTGCAAGAGTACTGTGGCCGGGATTCCGTGGTGTGAAGCATGGCGGCGGCGTGAAGAGATCAAGCTGGACACGGTGACGAGATGGGCTGCGGAGAAGACATCACGGGGTTAATCACGCCAGGGATTGTCGCCACGGGCCCGACACTCCCGCGCCATTGCCGGGGAAAGATCTCCATAAACCCAGAGTACAGCTTGTCTCGACGCATTTTTAGTGGATCAAATGAGATGCAAATGAAAGATATTAGCAGGCGAATTATTCAGCTCGGTGAGGCTTATGGCCAGGGGTTGAGGGCCGGACCCGAGCGCTGCATGCCTCGAGAATTTTACTGTCCCGAGTTCCTCCTGCGCGAGGGTGATGGAGAAAGAGTGTGCTTCGTTTTCTCCTGTGTGTGTGTGTGTGTGTGTGTGTGTGTCCTTTGTTTTTGTTCCATGTTTAAATCTCAGGATTATTCTGTTTTGGTTAGCTTGCGAACATTTGGGGAAGTATTAACTGCCGATGAAAGTCTGTAAAACCACTAACTTGCGTTATTGCAGTCTGAACGCTGTGTCACAAATAACGCTCATGTATAAGCCTCGTGCATCATACCGAGCAGCGGCTGCCGGGCTGCTGCCGATCTAAACTGAAGCGTTGCCGATCTCGAGGGAAGATGATCGATTGAATAGTTTCTCGTTCATATTCTTTATAAAATTAGTTGCCCACTTTCCATAGCAGTTTCTTATTTTGCTTTATATAGTAACTTTTATGTTACAATATTGGGCAAGAAAGAAATCTAAATTAGTGGAAGTAAATGTTTTAATGTTACACGCATGTTATGAAGAAAAGATAATTGAAACCGGCGTAACGTAAGAAGGGCAACTGTTTTGTCGTAATAAGATCACGGGACTAAAACTTTTACATCCTCAAGGTCGATTCCTTCAAAATCTACAACCGTGGTATTGTTGCCTCTCACAGAAACACACTAATAAGTGATGCAGTTTTATTAAACTGCACAGTAGACACTTTTTTGATAGCGAAATCAACAGTAATGTCTGTCAATCAGAACAAAATAATTGTGATAAATTCTACTTGATGAAAACCTCCTGTCGTCTAATCGGCCCCCGTCGTGCTGGAAGCGGCAAGGAAGGAACAAAACCCACAAAGAGTCTCATAGACGCCGCCAACTGGAATCAGCAGAAAGGGCGGAAGGGAAAGAGAAGGAGCCAAAAGCAGGACCTCACAAACTAGCAGGACAGCCGCTGGGGGTCTGGACACATCTGGAGGAACATTATACCGCTGGCGCCTCCGTGTTGATAATTAATGCCAAGTCCGCTCCCCGCGCCCCTCTCTGTGGCAAGCCCTTATGGACACATTCATCAGGAGAGATGATCCGCTGCCGGGAAATCCTACAGATTCCCTCAGATTTACACCCTCTTCATTTTCTTTAGATTTCGTTCACCCTCAGTCGACGAAAGAATGGCGAAATACCAACCTTCGTGAGAGTTGGTTAAAGTGCTGTGGGGATGAGGGGGCATCCTTATGAGCATAAGTGTCCTGTGGATGGGATCCAGCCTGGCAGGAGACCCTCGAAGGAAAAAAGTCAAAAGATTACCAGGGAGGGAGCGACAGCAACACCACCATGGACAGAAAATAAAGGTTCGTAAAGAAAAGCAACTAGAGTCCAGGAAACGGACCGGAGAGGCGAATAGTTTGTCTCTCTCTCAGATGACCACCACTTATATGGATTAGTTCTGACCCCAAGATGCCACACACCTCCACCCGAGCTGCTTCCTCCCAGGGGTTGTTATCACTCTGACCAGCACCGACACACGCTGCCTCTATTCTTGGCAGCCACTTGTTCACAGCACTGCGTGTTACAGCTGAGGCGAGCAGTGCGCCAAGCATGTCCACTGAACGAGGCTACCGAAGGCTCAACACAAGGAGCTGTAAATGTAAGATTCCATCAAAAGTTTGGCCCTTATGCAAGTTTGGGCAGTTGGCGGAAAGAAAGGGAGAAAAGAGAAGAGACGAGAGGGTGGTCAACAGCTATCTTAAAAATACCAATATCTTCGATCAAAATATTTTCGTCAGCTTAGAGCAACGAACAACTATGAACACCAACTGATCCTTCCTGTGTCGAGTTAGTTCTTTGGTTCTTTCTCTTTCTATTCTTTTTCCTGTAAAAAATCTTTGAAAAACATAGAAAGTTGAGGATCATCCAGGAACGGTGGCCAGGCGATTTAATTCTGGGCGGGCCGAGGCTGGCAGGGTCAGAGTGGCCGGACATATTGGCCAAGAGGAGGCGGGGTCGGGCCATATTTAATACCCGGGAGTGGACGCTGGCCGAGTTATGTCTTGCCGAGGTCGTTGTGGCTGCTTCCCTTGTCCGAAGTTGGTTGACGACACCATAAACTGGGGAGGCAGGGGAGGCAAGGCGGTAATGGAGAGGATCCCTGCTCTCTCTCTCTCTCTCTCTCTCTCTCTCTCTCTCTCTCTCTCTCTCTCTCTCTCTCTCTCTCTCTCTCTCTCTCTCTCTCTCTCTCTCTCTCTCTCTCTCTCTCTCAAGTACAATGTTGTGTAATTTTGGATGACAATTTCGCCACAGTGAAGGATGCAGTAACGTATTCAATCTCCATTTCACTTCTCCGATAAAAAGCACACCGCAGATTGAGCTCTTTCCATGCCATTATCGACTATTTATTTTCCACAGGCGTCGTTCAGGGAGGGAGGAGCGTCACAGTATTGAAAACAAAGAACAGATAATCCCGTTTGGGGTGTGTTGACAAAAGAGCATCGTCGTGATTTGATTACCGAGTTATTTGATTGAAGTACTTAGGATCACCACGTAGGCTGCACATAGGATAGAGAGCAAGGTGTATTCTTAGTTCTTTATCATAATGTAATTCTCTCTCTCTCTCTCTCTCTCTCTCTCTCTCTCTCTCTCTCTCTCTCTCTCTCTCTCGCGGCGTGGGGGGCGGGGAGCGGGCCAGAGGAGAAGCACAGCCGCGCGAGAGATAAACGTCGGAGGAACCACCTGACGCGGCCGCGGCAGCTGGCGGTAAAGAGCATCATCGGCACACACGCGGCGCTCATCCCCTCGACCCTCACACATGGCGGTTCCCAGGCTGATGCTCACACACACACACACACACACACACACACACACACACAAACTACTGGATACTGATTTGACCCTGGTATCGTTTCTTTGCTATTTTGTGGTTTGATTATTTTTTCATTATTTTTCTCTTTTTTTCTTCCTCATCCAGTTCCGTAATTTTTGGTTTGTCATTTTAGTACACAAACTACTGGATACTGATTTGACCCTTTCGGTATTATGGAACAAACGTTTCCTACAATGATTTTTTTTTTCAATATTATTATGCATTAGTTTTTTTCTTCTTCTGATGTGTATGTTTTCCTTTTCATCCTTCCGTCCTTCTTTATTACCCTTCAACCAACAACACCGCCGCCTGTGTGCACGCTACCACCTTATGTGCATCGTCGTCTTAATCTTGTGTTGCTTTGTATTTGTCTATTGTTGAAAAAGAATGATGAAGCGAGGAAGGAGATCGACGCCTCACAGATAATGTAAATCCATTGTATAAACCACATCATTCTTCATAGCGACCACCACCACCACCACCACCAAGACCACCACCACCACCACCATCACCACCATCGCTAAGTCACAGCACTACCACCTGCTACAGTCCCATCATCATAATACCATAAGACCATCAGATCATAGCCAAGCATGTTCGAAACCACTACACTACCACTTCACTAAACCACCACAACCACCACACCACAATACTACCGCCAATGTGCAACACCTCAACACCAACCATGGCACCCTCTCCACGACGATGCCACCCCGATATCCATCTCAAGAACAAAATAGTACATACATCACCATATCACTGAGCCTCCACCACCTCTCCCATCATACCACACCACAATACTAGCACCAGTGTAAAACCTCAGCACCAACTCTGGCACTCTCAGCCCCACAATGACAACACCATATCCATCCAGTACATTCCAACATCAGTGAACACCACCACCACAGCTACCACCACCACACCACAATACTACCACCTATGTAACATCGCAACACCAACTGCAGCACCACCCCCTTCAGCAAGCTAGGACCAGCTCGATCTTGCAGCACCACGCCGTCATCACCTTAAAACAATACCGCCACAAACGTCACCACACCAGATTTCACCACCACACCACCAGCAAACACTACAGCATCACTACACATACTCACCACCACAGCAGCACCACCCTCGCCATCTCCACCCTAGCCATTCCTCATAACACCACACCGCCACTATTTATCCCCACACCACC
This sequence comes from Eriocheir sinensis, assembly GCF_024679095.1. NCBI lineage: Eukaryota > Metazoa > Arthropoda > Malacostraca > Decapoda > Varunidae > Eriocheir > Eriocheir sinensis. The sequence continues at coordinate 9,013,318 of NC_066549.1, read as the reverse complement.
ACCGCTACCCACCGCCACCCCCGACCCACCCTACCTCCCCCTCCCACAGCTCGCCACCAACATCCTCCCTCCACGACAATATGAGAGAATATCGTGTCCGCTGGAAGACATAAAAGTTGACCACTGCTGAGTGGACACAAGAGTTCCGGCCGTGTGCGTGTGTGTGTGTGTGTGTGTGTGTGTGTGTGTGTGTGTGTCAGTGTGTGTGTGTGTACTGGCTGGATATCCATGGTTTATTTTTTTCTTTTATTTGTCTGGGGTTTTTTAAATGAGGGGAGTGTATGTGTGTGTGTGTGTGTGTGTGTGTGTGTGTGTGTGTGTGAGTACTGATGGGAGATCCATAGTTTGTATTTTTTTCTTACTTATATTTGTGTGTGTGTGTGTGTGTGTGTGTGTGTGTGTGTGTGTGTGTGTGTGTGTGTGTACAGGAAAGGAGGCACCCCTAGGGCAAAAAAAAAAAAAAAAAGAGGAAACAAAAAGGTCCGCTGGCGCTGCTCCTGGAAATAGTGAACAAGTACAGTAGGAGAATTCCAGAACAATGTGTGTGTGTGTGTGTGTGTGTGTGTGTGTGTGTTCGCTCGAGCAAGTAAGGACTATGTTTTATACTACCATGAATTCATTTGCTAACAAGCTGATTTATTTATTCACTAATTATTACTCAATATATTTATGAACAGCCACTTCTTTAAGCGTTACTCCATTTCGTTGTTCAGTTGTGTATTGGCTGGCAATAGTAATATACAAGTGACAGTAATGAATAGTATGTTTGATATCGCTACATAGAGACAGGACAACAATAATCGGTGCGGAATGAGGGTAGGGCGATCAGGCGCAGCATCTCACAATATTATTCCCAGTTGTTGGTGGCGCCGGGAAGATTCAGCTCCCATGCATCTAACACATTATCCTCTGAATAACGAAAAAAATATATACAATCTCTTCAATCTTTACACATCTTTTATGGACGTGTTTGAAAACTCGTTACAAGATCTTAATTGAGATTATGGCCCCCTGCCTTCTCAGTATGATTTCGGCATGCAAATAGGTCATAAAGGCCTGCTGGATGACGCTCACAAGTGAGTATCCTCAGAGCCACCACCCGACGATTGGCTACGGCGCGGCCCATGGTAGGGGAGCGGCCGAGCTGAGAGGGGAATGGGAATGGGAGGAGGAGGGTTGTTACAGACGTTCAGGGATGTCCATAATGTTCCCACGTCACGCTCATTATCGTAACAGAAAGACTGGTGACATCAGATTGCCTGAGAGATGAAGCAGAGAACAGGAAAGGGAGGGGGACATTTGAGCACTGCTAGCCTCGTTGACTCCAGCTAAAGATATATAGCAGTAACCTGACGCAGTACCATTTGTGCGGAGAAGAAAGAGGGCAGAAAAACGAGAAGATGAGGTGCCGTTCGTTTACATGCAAACGTGTGTGCAAAATTCACTATGTAATGCTATAGATTTGTTTTTGCTGAATAATTTAATCATGAGTGATCTGTGAAGCGTAGGTTTAAAGTACCAAGGTTTAGATAGTGTTACAAATATGTAACCTTCCTAGATTTGGTGACAAGAACTTTGACTGCGCCTATTACTTATGAATCCGGCATCATAGGCTAGAAATACTCAAAAGACTGTCCGAGAAGAAATTAGACTGGGCGAAGCGTAATGAATGAAGGCTGCCAAAATCACAGTTACCCTCGATGTGTCTCGTGCTCACCCTTCGTACAACACTGATGTTTCTGCTTTCCCATGAAACTGCCGTGTATGTTGCTATGCATGTTAAGGCGCCGAGGGGTCTTGGGATCGGACCGACCATTAGATATGAATCTTGCTCGTTATAGGCCATCGTGTCCTTTCTTCTTTAGCTTCCATCACAAAGTGTTGTTTGCATCAAAGACATGGCATGCGTATTGCATCCACAGCTAAGTAAATATTCTAGTAGGAGTATCTAAAACTAGAGTAGCACTGTTGTAGAATACTAGCGTTTGCCAAAAGGCAGCTTATAAGAGAATCAGGAACAGAAGCCAAGAGGGCTTCCGGGCGCAGCATTGGGGTACAAAGGGATTAGTCTCGCAGATTTGTCTCGGCCCCTTATGGAAATGTAATGGCGGGACGAAGCATAATTAAATCATCATCGGCAAGACCCTTTCGAGTCACCGAAGGGAATGCGTCGTCAAGCCTGGCGGCTATACAGCCTTCGCGAAACGATGACGACCAAGGGGTCTGGAAACACTCGCCAGAAGATTTATTGCTTGCCGTTGAGACGTTAAGTGTAAGGGATGCAGGTTTGTCTGATGACAACTTGAGCTTGGGTGGATATTGAACACTGAAGCCTTGAATGTTATTATTCTATTTTTCTGCATCCTCTTTCTATGAACTAAATCAGTAACAGTGATCGAAATTTAAACAGTGTAGCAGGCAAAAAGGGCACCAAGGTTGGTAAGCCTATCGTTGAGCAAGGATAAATCGGCTTTCTGATCCACCTCCCTCGTGCCGTCTCGTCTCAGTCCGTGACCACCGCCATCAGTCTCCCAGTGTGCTGACGTCACCGCCCCTGGGAACGGTTCGATTTTGCAGTTTACGCGACACGCCGTAACAACCTTATAGTTAAATGAAGGCTGGAATCATTCGGGGGAGCCTTTTCTCCCACTCAGAGGAGGGAGGGGATGCAGAGAGGCGGGGCGGGGCCACACGGCAAGTGTGTGTGTCTTGGCCTGGTCATGGAGGCGGTAATTTGCATCAACACAAAAATAGAGATGAATGAAGATATATTCGACTGATCGAGAAGCGACGTCTCTCTCTCTCTCTCTCTCTCTCTCTCTCTATATATATATATATATATATATATATATATAGCCACCCCACTTCGTCTAGTCATGTTTTGCATTATTGAGTTTCCATCATTCCTGTATCCTAACAAAGCTACATAAAGTTTAAATGAGTTTATTTAAATTTTCAGGTCCGTTTTGCCATGCTTTTTTAATCATACGACTTATATATTATTGATAACTCTTTTGGACGGTTGGTAATTAATATTTTTATTGCCGACACTACAAATACTGAAATTTTCATATGGTGATCGTAAACTTCTTGGCAAGCCTAGCAGAGTAGAAGTATAGTAATGGACGTGGAAGAAGCAGATCTGTTTCCTCGTGCAGGGGGGAGCGGTCTTTCCCCTCTTAACGGGCCGTCTTTGGACAAAGGCCCGTTCCCCTAGTGATACTTGGGGAAAATCTTAACAACAACAATATCTGTTTCCACTACCTGGTACACACAGTATGCTGAATTATTTTCTTCCTGCCTAGTTCTCTTGTGCCTGGCTTGTGAAGATATTTCCTATCAAAGAAGTGGTTGTCTGATAAGCCAGCGGCAGCTGAATGTTTTTAGACGAGTCTTCCATGAAAGACTGGCGCCGCAGTTTAAAATGACCCTCAGAGAAAACGCTATTCTACATATTCTAGTATAGACTATTCTAATGAAATAGAATATCCCACTTAATTCTCTGCTATAGTCATTTGAATGCTGTGGTAGCTATCTTACTGGGGCCGTAATTTATAGGGGGACCAGAGGGGCTATATCACCCCAATGCTTTTTATATTTGCCACAAAATGCCACTAAAAGTGCTTTAAAAAAAATTCCCCCACATGCGCATCCTGGCCCCGCTCGCCACCCTCACGCTCCCCATCTCATTATAACCTATGATCTCTAGTCCTCCCAAAGCGATCTGCCAAAATTATGGGCCTGATTACAGATAGTCTTGCAGCATGAAAGTTTTTAGGCCCAGGACCAAGAAAGGGTCAGCTTGGCCTATTTATATATAGTTGATCATACTCTCTCGTTTTGAAAGTTTGATGGAGTGGTCGACATTCACTTATCCATAGCCATCAGTCCATCACTTGTCCACTGCAGGACAAAGGCCTTTCCTATCCATGTCTGATGTTACAAGCGTACGCCATCCTGCTTGGGCAAGAGGTCTAATTTCATATCTCCATCTGGTTCTCCGTATGCCCTGACTTCCGCAAATCCTGGGTTGTCTTTAGTCGTCTATTTGTTATCAGTTCTACTCCTCCGTTGTGAAGTGGTTAGCACGCCTAGTTACCAATCCACGGTCCTGGGTTCGAATCCCGACTCGGGCAGTCGGCGCATATATAGACCACCCAGCTGTTCATCCTCTCTTTCGGGCTGATCAATAAATGCATGAAGGGAAACCTAGGAAAGGTAACTGTGGTGACCCGGATATCACACGTTGTTGTTGTTCAAAGGTTTCTCACTCCTTATAGGGGAGAGCACGGGCCTTTGCCAATGGTGGCCCGTAGCAGCTAGGGTGCCGACAGACCAACTCTATCGGCTGACGTCAGCCGAGCCGACCAAGTCGGTCTGTCTACGAGGACTGGCGTGTCTCTGACACATACACACACACACACATTTCCGTGTCCCGGGATAATGGGGCTATTTCCTGCCACAGGCTCAAATTAATGGTCAATGTAACGGATGAGCACCGGGGCCACGCGCAACTATAGCTTATGCTTACCTTACCATAATATGACCTGCCCAAATCCATTTCGTATTTTAACAGCTCTAGAATTTATTTAAATAATAATCACTTACGCGCACATGTGAGAAAACACGCGCGTGCGCTCACACACGATCTAGAGGCCGCAAACACACACACACACACACACGTTTGTACGCACGCATTTATACACATTCATGCTTACACACAGGCCTACATACGCATACACATACTTCTAAGTCCCGGCGTCGGTCATAAATGACTTGCTATATAAAAAAGTGCACGTGTAGTGACACCGCAGATTCGGGTACAAGCAATGGATCGAGAAAGACGTCGTGTTGCTGCGATTGACCCAATTAGTATGTTTTGGAACATTATTTATAAAAAAAAAATGTCTCGACTCGCTCTTGGCTTCGAAGACTGGTCAGACGATTGAGACGGATCTTTGTCATTCTACACAGGTCTCGACAAAACCATATATACTCGTGCTGAGCGAGTTCATAACACAGTCGGCCAAGCAAATCCACCGTAAGACTACATGGCGAGATTCACCGTTGTTCTGAGCAACGCTACCAAGGTATGTGAAATATTCCGAGGTCTCAATGTCCTCGCCACCCAAACTCTTCTCTATCACCTTGCCAGCCACCCAGTCTCTTCCCTGTCACCCAACTCTTCCCTGACACCCTGCTAGCTACTCAAACTCTTCCCTGTCACCCAACTCTTCCCTGACACCCTGCCAGCCACCCAGTCTCTTCCCTGTCACCCAACTCTTCCCTGTCGCCCTGCCAGCCACTCAAACTCTACCCTGACACCCTGCCAGCTACTCAAACTCTTCCCTATCGCCCTGCCAGCCACGCAAACTTTTCCCTATTACCCCCCCAGCTGCGCAAACTCTTCCCTATCACCACACCAGCCAATCAAACACTTCTCTGTCACCCTGCTAGCCACTCAAACGCTGCTCTGTCACCCTGTCAGCCACTCAAACTCTTCCCTATCACTCTGTCTGTTACTCAAACTCTTCATAGTCACCCTACCCTAGTAATGCAAACTCCTGCCAATCTGCCAGTAACTCAAACTCATCCCTATCACCCTGCCAGACAAGCAAACTTTTTAACTGTCAAGTTGCCGCTTAATCAAACTCTTCCCTGTCAACCTACCAGAAACTCATACTCTTTCATGTTACCGAGCAAGCCACGCAAACTCCTTGTCACACTACGAGCCACTCAAATTCTTTCCTGTCACCTTGCCAGCTATTTAATTGCTTACTTGTCACCCTGCCAGCCACCCAAACTCTTCTCTGTCACCCTGCCAGCCATTCAGTCTCTTCTCTGTCTCCTTCCCAGTCACCCAATCTCTTTCCTATCACCCTTCCAGCCAGTCAATTTCTTCCGTGTCACCTTCCCAGCTGGGCCAATCTCTTTCCTATCACCCTGCCAGCCCCTCGAACTCTTCGTTGTCATCCAGCCAACCACCCAAACTTTTCGTTGTCACCCTGCCAGCCACTCAAACTCTTCCCTGTCACCCTGCTGCCCATTCACTCTTTTACTCATCACCCTGCCAGACACTCAAAATCTTCCCTGTCACCCTGCCTCCCCCTTTTCAATCTTTTACCTGTCCTGTGGTGGCAGGATAATTAATGGGCATGCTACGTATTCTTCATATCCCCATAATTATGAGATTCTTTCCCCCGTAGCCACTCATTTCTCTCCTTTCCCATGCTACACATCTGCATAAATTCTTAGTTTTTATTAGTATCATAATTGGCAGAAATCAAGAAGTCTTGTAATGTTAAAAAAAAAGGAGAGAAATGAGGTATTAAGTGTTTAGGTACTGTGAGGAACCAAGGAAGTGTGAATGTATGGCATAGTATTTACATCAGTGCCAGCAGGCAGTGGCCAGTGTACCCATGTCCAGAGAGCAGTGCTGCATGTTCTTATGAATCATTGTTTTTTTATTTATATCCCAATAAATCTGTAAGCTGGCTGCAGAATGATGTTCAGGAGTTATTTTTATATGGTAAAATAGCTTATTTATCTACTGTTTCGATCACTCATCCAAATGGCAGTGATAATATAAACCTTTAAGAGCGGTTCCTTCAGTTATGCTCATCATAAAAAAAATTCTACCAAATTTTGATAAATGTACGTGAGTTTTAGTCTTGCTCATAGCTGTCACAAATATATCTCGAATAAGAGGTGAGCTAAGGCAAGTAATATAGAAACTTGTATCACAAGAGCATATGAGATTGACAGACAACCTCCATGAGAGTAAAAGAGGAATCTAGCCAGTCAGGAGAGGCCTGACAAACCCCACCTGAGGGAGGAACACTTCAATGGAACAGACTGTAGGCTGTAGTATCTGTCAGCACCAATCAGTAATTCATCCCCATCTCCTTTAGTCATATATAGATCAGCAAATGTATAGCCTTTTCTCTTTAATCTCATTAAAAGGAAATCCAGAGCTCTGTTTACCCCATGTTTTGGCAATTTTGTCATCTGACTTTGCAGAGACCTGAATGTCCAGGTTCACACCTGGCAAGTCAACAATTGACCATATTTTAGTGTTTTGCATACTGGTTGATCATATCAATGTGAGTTTTGACATGAGATGCTTCCTGTTGATATTAAAAAGGTATTTGATATAGTGCTTTATGAGGCACCCAGAGATCTGTGACTTTCTGGGATTCCTGCAATGATTTCTGGTCTATTAACTGGCTTGTACTCAGGGATTGAGTACTTTGAAGTGTTAGGGGGCATATTCAGCTCCTTTTATTGTGAACACAAGAGTGTGGCAGGCTGTGTTTTTGTCACATAACTTTTCAAAAGTACATAGTATGGACTGGGTGTTGGACAGATTGTGAACCACAAAAATTGTGTAATATCAGTTAGCAATACCAAGGTCATTGACCTTATTTTTGCCAATACAGTATTAATCCTTGCTGAGTCAATAGAGGTTCTAGTGATGGCTCTCAAAGTACTTGCATGAGGAGAAAAATCATCAGGACTTCAGGTCTCCTGAGCCAAGGCCAAGGTAGAGATGTTTGAAGGTATGTATATTGAATGAATCAGTACAGCCGCTCATGTGTGTGGCAAGGACATTTTGAAATGCTTCACATACTTTGGTAGGGCAGCTAATGCTGTAGCATGTCAAGAAGTCTTATGGCAGATAGGATTTGCTGAAAGGGTTATGAACTCACTCAGGATGAGTATATGACAATGTTGATACCTGCTCAGAATGATGAAGATTTGGATTTCATCTTGCTTGCACTCCTTGTCTTACTCTATGGACATGAACACTAAATAGTGACTTGAAGAGGCAAATTGATGACTTTGGTGATGTGTCTTCATAGAATCATGGACTTTGTGTCATTACGCTGAATTGATGCTCATTACCTTTGTAGTCTGTGAATGCCACTAAACTCCAGCTATATGAGTATGTGGCACACTGCTTAGAAATCAAGCCTGCTCATCTGCTAGTTATTTCTGTAAGAGACAACCCTGAGTGGAGGAGGCTAACAGGGCACTCACATATCTTGTTACAAGAGCACATCATTGGATCCAGTAGGGAAGTACGTACTTGAAATGGAAAAGGTGTCTGCTTGGAGAGTTGTTCAGAGAAACCCCAGTGATGATACCATAGGTGAGGCAGTGCACTCCCAGCATATGTTCCCATTGACTGTTTGATAACCCACTTATTACATAATTGGCAAGCATATATATGTCTCATCCTTGTCTTGATATCTACCCTTTCTCCTTTTCCCTCCTGATTTGGCATGATGAGCATCAAATGTGGAAGTGGCTGTGGGCAGTATAAATTGTACATTTGCAGGGTGGATGGGAGGATGTGTGGTAGAGCCAGTTGAGTTTCTAGTATACAGATGGTTCAAAATCCAGACTGAAACTGGAAAGACCAGTTGAATGTCTACTTGGATGAAGGGAGGAGGGAGATAAGGGACAAATGTTGGCAAGAAAGGTATGGATGGTAGAAAATGGAAACAGTCGGCACATGTTAAATATAATGTCTGGAGCTGATTTTGTTTAAGCAGATTCATGGGAGGGCTAATGCAGGTATATCAATCGTTTTGTATAGATAGATGACTGTCAAAACATGAAAGACTTGCACAAGAAACAATTAATAATGGTAGAGGAAAAGGCAAGAAACATACTGTATGCATGTATGGCATAACTAAGGAAACCCTAGCTTGAAGTGGTGGCACTTAGATAACTGCAGAGCTAAGCTTAGCAAGTGGTAGATGTTATGCTGAAATGAAAGATTGTGTTGCAGAGGGGGGGCGGGATTTGAATGGAGCTATGAGTACTGTATGAAGAATGAATGATTTGTATGGTATGGAAAATCCATGGAGAAACTTTAATTTCACTTCAGTTCTATGGAACTATTATATTTTGACATTAGCAAAAATGTGAAGAGTAAAACCAGTGGAGATGAATATGCTCTGAAACATATGTTGAGTGTGAGGGGATGACATGGTAAAAAGTGAGGAAATGCAGACTTGTAAATGCTGATATGTGACAGGGGAACAATGGAAAGCATGCCAAGATGTATGCATATATTGAGAGACTGGAGGAAAGTGGTGAGTGTGCACCAGTGAAGCTAGTGGTGATGGCAAACAGATTTCTTACCTGATGGATTGGACAAGGCATTGGCTCCATAGAAACACCTGTAGAAGGATGTCTGGAATAGATTTATTCAGTCATCAAACCTAGGATTCTTCAAAGTATCAACTAACAGAAGTAGGGCTATGCTGATATCAATATATTTTCCTGACACCAATAAAAAGGCACATTATTCAGCTGATACCCATACTCTGATAGCTTCCCAATACTGATATGAATACTGATACTTATTATTGAAATGATTCTGATAGCAATATCAATACTCATCACTAACATTCACCTTGTAATCACCACCATGGGATAAAATATGTACACATTCATGCAGTCATTTCACAACCACTTTGTCATATAAGCAATTTCATGCCGTCATATTTCCACACTATCACAAGGTATCCTACACTGTCTTAGACATCATTACATTTTCAGCAACATTGTCACACTGTCAAATAAGTTACAAAACATTACATACTGTCAGTGTCTTCAAGTGTAGAAAATTAGAATCAGTTACAGCATCAGCAAATCTGTTGTGGCAAACTGGATGAGCGCTGTTGCACATGACTTTCCAATCTTGTCAGTGGAACAGAATTAGTCAGATGTGAACTGATCAAGTCTAAATAACAATTAAAACAAGTTTTCTATATTTACATCACAATCTGCATTTCAGTATATTATTTCCATAAGGTTAACCTTAGCTGTTTCTGTGAAGTTAAACTGCTTGTTAAGTTTTGATGAAATTAGTTTCAGTGGCATTCTCAACTTTTCATTAATATGGAACTTTTTTTATATATTTTATGATATGATACTGACTCCATCATCATAACTATTTGCAGTATATATGAATATATGCAGCCATGCTAAGAAAAATCTGTGGAATATAAAGAGATGGGCTGGAATTTATGAGATTAATGTTCAGCTATGGTGTGAGAATGTCCTCAGATGATTTTGGTATATGATGAGAATGGACAAGGAAATTGTAGCTCAAAGGAATGTTAGTATATTGTGGGGTTAGGAGGTTGCAAAGAGTAGGGATGAGGGTTAGAGGACAGGTGTATTGTCTGAGAGTAAATTAATGAAACTGCATGTGAGTATTATGGTAGGTGTCCTTCAGGAACTCAGGGAAACTAGTGAGCCTACTGCTAGAATGATGAGCATTATTACCTCAGTTAGGCATGTTGTAATTCTTTGTGCATGAAAGCTAAAAGGCAAAAATATGAAGGTTGTCATAGGACTTGAAGTTCCTGTGATAACTTAATTCTTCACATTTAAATGTCTCATGATTTGAATATAAATTTATATCTTTGAATTTACAAAGAAATATTTACTCCAGGAATTTATCAATCCAAATCATGCTAGTTATAACTAAGAACTTCAAACCTCGATGGGGGGTAGTGATGTGCTGGAAATATTATAGTTTCAAAGATGAGAAAAGTGAGAAAATGAAGAAGCAGAATATCATTGATAATTTCAGATTGGTTTATATCCAGTTCATTGCAATTGCTCCTTTTTGACTGTGAGTTTTAGGGGATTATAAGCTGGGGGATTGTATCCTACTACAGTATTAGAAAGTGAAAGGGTGCAGGACACCAACAAAGAGTCCACAGGCCTTAAGCTACAGTGTAGTTTTTGACGACACTAGAATGTGCGCCTCATATTTTTGGGGTCGAGGTTCAGATTTCAGGCAGAATGTCACAGAAAAGATTTGTTTTCTTGAATAGACTAGATTCTTGTGTGCGTCATGAAGTGAATAGATGAAAAGACCCCCATGACTCCAGACCTACTGATCAGTTTTGCCGTACATCGACTTGTTTTCACTTTTTATCCATTGATTCTATTTCCTCCTCTTCTCAAGAAGTCTCAGGGGTTCCTTTAAGCTCTTCTGCCATGCGAAATCTCAGCATCTTGTCTCCCCCAACTGCAATACAAATTTTCATTAGGTTTAATATGGCAATCATGATTGTCAATGTATGTCATCCTTCGATCCTGTTCATTATTTATATATCAAAGAGCCAAGAAAGCAACAATGAAGTTGATTAATTGAATAAATTTTCCTTTATATTTATAGTCAGTATGAATATTATGGTTAAAAAATTGAAATTTGAACAGACATAATATATAGCTTGCTGCACACATTATTCATGTTCTATTTCATCTCATAATCAAAGAGCATTAAGTATTATCATTAACAGTTTATCAAATATTTTTCCCATAAGTTGTATACTTGCAGATGTTTCTTTGATTCATCCTGTTTTAATTATTTATTTATTTATTTTTCCTCTCAAAATTCAGTCATTCATCATAAACCATCGTCCTTATTTGAACATTGCCTTTTATGATCTTTCTATATTCTTCCTACATCTGGTAAGTTTATCTTGCATTAATTTTCAAATTCACTATGGTCGTCGACCAATGATTTTCTGTTTGTTGGATATACAAGCACTGAAAACTCCCTTAATCTCCATGCTTATTTTTTCGCATCTATGCCATCCATCCTCGTTGCCTTCTCAACATTTGGTTCAGTTATTTTAGAACTCCCATGCATAATTTACATGTATCAGTCACCCGGCATTTCTTCTGTACAACTTTTCACTCCTTCAGATTCCTCAATACTGATGTGTGCATATCCATTCATTAATTTTTCAAAATTGCATTTCTAATGATTCTCATGCCATCTTTATTTCCAAATGTACTAATTTTTATTGTATGCACACTTATATAATACAAGTTTACAGTTACCATAAAAGATCATTGGGATGAAAGAAGAATGACACTCACAGGATAAAGGGGAGTGATGGGGTGCTCGTAAAAAGGAATGAGGAGAGAAAGGAGGTATGAAAGAATAATTTTCAATTTGTGATTAATGAAAGTATGGGAGAGAAAGCAGAAGTGGGCAGTAGTGGCCTAAGATTAAAGTAAGACAGCCATTTCAATAGGGGGAGGTGAAGTGGATGAGATAGAGGAAGTAATGAAGTTAAAAGTAGGAAGGGCCCCTGGCATGGCGGTGTAGTTGCAGAGTGGATGTTATGGCTATGTGAGCTATCATGGGAGCAGGATGAGGTGCCAGAGGATTGGAGAAATGCCAATGATGTTCAGGTGTACAAAGGAAGAGGAAGTAGGGATGAATGTAAAAGTTATAGGGGAATAAGTTCACTTAATGTTCCACGAATTGTATATGAAAAGGTTTTAAATGAGGGAATGATGAGAATAATCAGTATAAGTAGGCAATGAACAAGGGGATTTTAGGAAACAGGGGAGATGCATGGATCGAGCTTTTGGACTGAAAATCATAGTTGAAAAATACCAAGAGAAAGACAGAAATATGTTTGCTGCTGTTATGTACTAAGGCCTATGACAGTGTGTACAGGAAGGGTTTCTGGGATGTCCTGAAGATATATGGTGTGGGAGAGCATTTACCTGCAGGGTCTTTTTGCAGGCTCATGAGTGCCTTGTTGCATGTGAGCAGGGAGCTGAGGGAGAGTTTTGGTATTATACTGAAACCAGATTGGCAAGATCGTTTTTGCGTTGACTCTTGCTGGTCTTTTCCTCCCCGTCACTCTGCCACACAGTCCCAACTCCTATTTTTTCCTCTCATATGTTAGCTATTTGTAACTTATGAGAGGAAGAGATAAGTGTTGGAGCTGTGTAGCAGAGTGGCAGGGAGGAGGACCTGCAGGAGCCAACCCAAATATTTTCTCACCAATCTGGTTTCACTATAGTGGAGGTGTGGGACAGGGGTGTACGTGTGGTGTCACCATTGCTGTTTAATGTTGGAATGGATGGTTGTATAAGAGAAATGAAAGCCAGAGTAGGGGAATTAAGTTAAAGGAATGGAGCAGTCTTTGGTGCCAGGCCTTTTTGCAGATAATACAATGTTGTTGTCAGAAAGTGGCAGGATGCTGCAGAGGATTGTGGATGACTTTCATATGGTGTATAAGAGGAGAAAAGAAGAGAGGATGGAGAAAGTATTTGAGTTTACTTAGAAACAGTTTTATATAAGCATGGATTCATGCAAGGAGAGATAAGTGAGAGGGTAGTGAAGGGCAGACAGGTAATTTTGTGCTTTAGAGAGAGTCATGAAAGGAAGAAGTGTGAGTATGGGAGTAAAGAGTGTTATAAGAAAGTGTCCTCTCAATCTGTCATATGCATCAGAGATATAGATGTGGAATGTAGCACAGCAATCATGAATATGCACATTAGATATTCATGTGACATGTCAAGATGCTATGGAGAAAGTAATTAAAGCATATATTAGAAGTTTGGGATAGATATAACTGCAAAGGGAGGGATTGTGGAGTGGTTGAATGGTTGACGTATTGTGCTCTGAGATGGTTTGGATGAGAATGAATGAGGATGATTATGTGAAGAGACTGTATGACGGCAGGATTTAGAGGTAAGAATGTCAGGAGACCACCAGTGAAACAGGCCAGTAGGTGTGGATGAGTATTGGAGAAAAAGAGTTGATAGGAAAGGGGACTGAGTGTGCTGAAAGGGAGTGCCAGAACAGAGAAAACAGGTGACTTCTGCTGTGTCTACCCTCTTGAATGAAGTTCTCGGGAGGGAACAGGGCATCAGAGATATACATATATAGATAGAGGAATATTGTGGATGCCAGCACCAATCCCTTCATGACTCTGCTTGTTACTTTCATTCATAGCTGCTTATTATATAGGGTACCTTATCTAAAGCTTTCTCCAGACCATAGTACACACAATCCACCCACGTATTTTTTCTCAGCTTGTCAGTCACCCTTGAGTAGAAAATGAACAAATTAGAAACACCCAATTTTCTACTTCTGCATCCAAACAGATTTTGTCAAAATTTCCATCTCCAATTATTTTATCCAGCTCTTTCAAAAGTCTCTTGCACAATTTTGAGACCACACTAACAGGGACACTGACCGATCTATAAATCAGGGGTTCTTTTTTGTTTTCCCTCGCAAATTTTTAGTATTTTGACCCTCTTTTACTCCTGTGGCACTTTCCCTTCTGCTAGCGAACACATAATTAGGCAAACAATTTATTTCCGCTAGTTGTTGTTAGTGATTGTATGAAAAGGGAGACTGCCAGTTGGGTGGATTGATATAATTGTCGAAGGAGTGGTGGAAAGGGGATTGTAAATGTTGTGAAAAGGGTATCAATGAACAGGCAGATATGGAGACTCATCTGTTGTGGCAATTCCTGCCAGGGAAGTTCATAGAAAGGAAGAGGGCATCAGAAGGTGACATCATTGTGAGTTTACATAAACTGCTTCAGTCCCATCTGTTCCTCTGAATGGTACACACAAAAGCACAGAGTATGTCACCTTTGCCTATCTATAAAGCTTTGAGGGTGAGTAGTACCAAAGTATTACATTTAAAATAAATAATTAAAATAAAATCTTACAAAAATATCGTAGGAAATATAGCACTGCTCACCGTGTTTTATTTCTTGCAAATCAAGGCTATATTAGGCAAAATCTGGCTACTCCATCATCTCACTGTCCTTTCATCAAGCTGATGCAAAGGTGTGAAATCAGGATTCGTAGGAGTTAAGCACATGGTGCCATATTCTCATGAGAATGTATGTGAATATTTACAGTGAAATAATATGGTACACTGGCCTCAAGTCCAATGCGTGATTGCCCAGGGCATTTCATGTCCAACACAGCAATGTATTTAAAATGGTTCATCACACAACAAATCCTGGTCGACAAGTGACTCGATCAAATCTGCAGAAACTTCTGTGGAAAAATCGTCCATTGTGTACTACACTTGCCGCTACCGGCCAGTCAAGTGAGAGTATGGTGCATGACGGCAGCCAGTAATATGAGCAGAGCTTTCATGTGATGCGCAGAACTGCATTTTTTGGCCTAGGTCTGAGTTGCTTGGGTAGACCTGTCAGCCTGCCCCCACTACTACTGTATGCCCCATATCTTTGCAGGAAAGCAAAGTGTTCCCAATTCTCTGATAGAGACAGGGAACATAATCTACATTGCTGTTGTCTAACTACATATACAACATATACATAAGTTCACAAAACTACCAGGAGACAAAATGCTTTTCAAGCCCAGATGGCTTTCTGGTTAACCTCTTAAGGACAGAACTTAATATATGGATGGCTCATTTCACTGGTTGATCCTGCTTCCTGTTGCGTATTAGCTTTTTTACTGTGTTTTAAATCTGGACCCCTGGCTGTGTCTGGCTGATGAATGGGATGGTGGTGATGACGATACACCACTGTTTCAGTTTGCGTTTCTTTTGTGGTTGTTGATGTATTGTTCTGTTTTTTCCTTCTATTTTGGTTGATGGGACTAAAATAATTTCCTTTCAGTATTATTGGTGAGTAGTTTACAGGACATGTTTCTATTAAACTGGTGATAGGAACAGTTATATTTCATATTAGTAAGAGAGTAAATTTTGCACCTTGGGGAAGCATGCAGTTAGTGTCTCAAGCAATCCATTATGATATTGTTAAGGAACTAATGCACCCTTTCTCATCAGTGCTTCCCTTATTAGTCCTGTTTAGAAGCCAGTGGCCCTTGTTAGTAGCAGATTAAGGTTAGCCATCTTCATGCCCTTGTTGACCATCATCATCTGAAAAGAGGAAAGGGAAGGATAAGATTATAACAAATGCTGGTTATTTAAACTACTTGAAGTGCCAGGCAAGGTGATTTATACTGTATTTATTGTACTACGATGAAATCAGGATGACTGTAGCCATCCTGCAAAGTAATAACTAATTTCATCTAAACATATCCGGACAATACCTAATGCCATGAAGTTTGACTGATGATCAAGTCTGCATCAGCTTCAATAATGTGATTCAAAGATTCATGAAGCACTCAATGAAGGATCTTCCTACTCTGTGCAGCTTATAAAAGAAATGTATACTTACATGATGACGCATCAGGGTTGTAAGACAAGCAGTTACATTAAAGGAAGCTTCTAGATTTTTTTTATTCAGTAAATTTATGAATGAGTTTTAGTATGCCCTTCATTCCAAGCTTTAGGGCATGCATAGATTATTTATCAGGAAGTCTCAGTCAGTGTCTGAATCTACAACAGTAATTTCACATGAAAGATATGTGTGT
>NC_066549.1:8934213-8938993 GCF_024679095.1 Eriocheir sinensis | reverse complement strand
ACACACTCCCTCACCCTCGGCTTCTCCTTAAGACTTCCCGGTTGCGCCACGTCTTTGTCCTCTTATCTTAGTATTCACACAAAGTTCCTTCATTTATGCCGCTACTTCCTAGAATTCCTTCCACGGAAGTCGTCGGGTGTAAGAACGGTGCGAGATACGAGGAATGGATGCTCCAGAGAAGATGCCGCTCTTTAAATTGATAAGGAGAACTCGGACTAAATCTATTCAGGCCGAGTTAAATTGACCAGGAAGTTAAGGCACTTTGACGCCTAACTTCTATGGCTTTCGTGAGGGGAATCTCGTTTTTAGTCTGAAAATGCCTTTGTACTCTCGGAAGATGAGAGCGTAAGTAACGGCTCGGGGGGTTTGGTGTTTACGAGCGGCGATATTTCCAGGGTGAGCAGTGAGTGCAAGCCGCCACGGCCGCCCGGCTCGGCACGTCTCTCCTGTCGGCGTGGAGAAGGGAGTGGCGGGTGGAACAGGATGAAAATAAATTATGCACTTTGCATTCATGTAGCATTTTGTTGTTTATTTACCTTCAGAAAACCTCTGAATAAAATCCGGTTTTCCGGACACGAAGGCAAGCGCGAGACTCGTTATATAAGCCAGCCATATTGATTTTAATATTTTGCTGTATATTCATGTTTGTTTTTACAAACAGGAAACTCCCTTCATCTTTTTCCTTCATTCAAATTGTAATATCTTACTCTCACTCGACAAATATTATAAACTTGCTTTTTTATTTTTTTATACTAAATTCGTGCTCACCCCTGATCTTGTCTCAAATCTTTCAACTTTCTTTCTGTTCTGCGTCTCCCATCCTCAGCAGCCCGGCTCGCTTCTGTCCCCGCGGGGCAGGAACGAGAGGCTGTGCTGGATCGCCGCCAGCTAGTACGAGGAAAGCGACCTTGAGAAGCAGCAAGCTCTTGGATTTTACTGACCTCGCCTCTTTCCTGGAACTGGAACTAGTGGACCCAAAGCGCGAGGGATGCTGCGACCTAGGACTATATCACTGAATTTAGTTTTTGTTCACGTACAGCAATCAGTATCTATCTGTTCGTCTGTATATATCTATTTACCTATCCATCTACATTGTGTATATATATATATATATATATATATATATATATATATATATATATATATATATATATATATATATATAAATACACACACACACACACACATACACACACACACACACACACACACACACACACACACACACACACACACACACACACACACACACACACACACAGAAGGAGAGAGAGAGAGAGAGAGAGAGAGAGAGAGAGAGAGAGAGAGAGAGCAGTTTTTATATTTATCAAATTAATGTAGTTTTGTTTCTTTGATTTTTTTTAGATACGCGCACACAGCTGTTTATTTATTCAGTTCATTTAGTTTTGTTTGTTAATACTTTTATTTACACACACACACACACACACACACACACACACAGTATCTATCACTTCATCTACCATCACATCCTATTCCCCCATGCAGCTCTATCCCTTACAAGACCGTTACGTGTATACACGGCCAACATCCAAGCTCTTCTCGCTCGTTCTCTTCTTTTTGGTGCTGATTCCCTGTGTTCTGATGTACAGTCCCTTCAGATTCCGAGTGAAAAGCCTTTCTCCTTAAAAGGGCTAAAACAAACTGAGCTAAAGAGGGAGCACAAAGGAACTCTTCAGGCCGGGCTAAAAGAGGTAAATATTCTGCGATACAGGCTCGTCGCTCACAAAAGCTGAGATACAAAAGTAGGCGGCGGGTTCTTTCATAACGCATACTCCTGCTTTGTGGGCTCTTCGCTCCTGGTGATGGGAGAGGGAAGCCAAGGCGGGGAGAGGAGCGGGTAATGATGGGGGAACGGTGATAGATAAAAGAGAGAGAGAGAGAAAGAGGGAGGGAGGCTTTGGGAGGTGGTGAAGCGGAAGTGCAAATGGAAGGGAAATGTTGCTAAGGAGACTTTTGATAAGATAGCTCTGGGAAGGAAATTTAGGGCTACAGATGTGACGAAAGGGAGAAAATGCTTTACCTTCTCGAGCCCCTTCATGAGAGGTTCGACTGGAAGTATCCCAGGCAACAACGATTTATTTTTTGAGCTGACAATAATGGTATATGAGATGAGGAAGGGTTTTAGGATAATAAGACACATAGACAACTATTTTGTCATAGAAGTGTATATAAAAAAGACATCAACTGTAAAATAAATTTGTCTGAGCTTAGTGTGAGACAGACAGACATAATATATTTTATTCGGTGTAGTCTTCAGATTATAATTATTAGAGCTAGGTCTCTCTGAAGTATGTGCAAGACGAAAGTCTTGGCTTGTGTTAAGGAGTAAATATAAACACTGCTTTCATTATTATCTATTATCATCAGTGACTGCAAATTATAGGATATCTGTGACGTATCCGTTCGTAATAACAGCTTTTTAATTTTTTTTGCTACGGCATGTGCGTTTTAAACTTAACTATCAACAAGAAAAAAAATAAAATGACTACGTGCAAAACGAATAGTACAGTGACATGCCCATAAAAAGTGTCATTAAGGCTGGTGGAGTTAGAATGACGTGGGCAGGACAATTACTCTCCTACGTATATTTCTCGAACCGCCTCGCCTGAGTGAATGAGTGGGGTCAAGTTATAATGGAAGCCGGGCCTGTGTGCGCCTCGAGTTTGGGGAGTGTGTGCACATGACAAGGGCCGAGTCTTGCTGCAGCCTCGTGAGCAGTGCATGAGAGGAGCAGCAGCAGGAGCCTCAGGGCGAGCGAGTATACCGTCGAGGTACCAGCTCTTCGCCCTTAGCCCAGAGGCGCTTCCAATGACTCGCCCTTCACCCTCATTCGTAATTCATGCCTCAGTTGTCCCCTGTCACAGTAATGTTCCTCCAAGGCACAAACGTGTACGATGATATATCTTTAACATTCCCTTTACTTGCCATTCTTACCGCCTAGGATGAATGACGGTCCGTTAAAAGGTGAAGCGCGGAACTGGACGCGTTAGATGGTTGCGATGACATTTTGAGGTTTTAAACATATAAGCGAAAAAAAATGTTCGGAACTACATCAGTACTTTTTGTAATGGGTGTCATCGTCCTTATTCGTTCTATAGGCCTTGGGAATGTGTTTTGTTGTCATTTTAACGCCCTGGGGCGCTATACAGCATACAGCCTCTTGTCCCACTCCGCCTAACCTGCGCCCCTCCACGCCCCTTCCCCAGCCACCGCCATTGTTCAGGATAAAGGAGGCCCCGCAGCCACCGACCTGGAACCAGCGTGTCTAACGAGGGGAGCTGACGGTCGGAGTGTCGCCAGGATAAGAGTTGACAGCCTTGTTTTTGTATCAACTTCACGTCAAGGCCATCTCATTATGAAGACCGTGAAAATTCGGAATGAATTTAACATTTGGCAAACACTGGCTATTTCGATGCGTTTTATCCCTAATATGATCATGGTAAAACATAGTGTGATGATGTTATATAAAAACATTTAAGAATGAGAGGGATGAATAAGTACTATGAATGAATGTGTGTGTGAACGATGAATAAGTAATAAGAATAAGATAGGTATAGAAAAGGGTAAAGATGTACGACTTATGGAGTTTCAGCACTATTCTGTAACTCTTTCAGAAGTACTAAAACATTTAATGAAGATGAGATACCCTGAAAGACTTTATCCGACCAGCTCGCTTGGAGTAACGCAAGATGATTTCAAATGTACATTCAAGTGAGTAAGCGGTTTTGATAGGTCGTGTCCATTTGCGCAGCTGAGGACCTTGAACACACTAACTAATTTCCACTAACATTAGACGTATTCATGCAACGGAATGTGTGACGCGCCCCTGTCTGAGAGAAACGAAATTAGAAATATTGATTTAAAAAGTAAAGATGGAGAAAACTATCATGATGTTATTTTAGAAAGTCAACTCGGTTTCTTGCATGGAATTCCTTTGTTAATTATGTGTTTTTGTTGTCGTTTGATTGTAGTCAAAGGTATGTTATTTCGAATCTTTATAAAAAAAAAAAGAAGTCCTGGAAAAAACTTGGAAATGTTTGCAATCCCACACAAGTTCCGCGGTCAGGTCACTGGAGCCGAAGAGTGATGAACGCCGAAAGAGCAAACTTTTTTCTCTCAACTCTCTGAACCATAAACTTCATTTGACAAAGTTTATATTTAATCTCCACCAAAGTGTGTGTGTGAGTGTGTGTGTGTGTGTGTGTGTGTGTGTGTGTGAGAGAGAGAGAGAGAGAGAGAGAGAGAGAGAGAGAGAGAGAGAGAGAGAGAGAGAAAATGAGTTTGTGGCTAAATCAAGAAGAGTGACATAAATACTGCAAGGGGTACGTGCGGGTCGAGGATGGACGTCTCATAACCTCCACAGTTTAGCGTCACCTCGCCGCGTGGGTCCCCGTGAGAATGGGGTGCACACACGGGCCTCGGCGGGGGTTTGGGGCGCCGCTCGTGTAGTGTGGACGGTTATACTTGTTGTAAGCTTGTTTGTATGCGTCCTAAATGTTACCTTAAAGGGGAGAGGCCGTGAGGGCGTGTGCTCCCTACGTCGGGTACCGGGAAGAGAAGCCACATAAGGGCGAAAGTAAGGGAGTGGAGTGCAAGAGTCACCTTACCTAGAATGAGGAACTGCGAACATATTTTTTTTTTAATCATTCTTCTTCTCTTCCTTGGTACCCTTCTCTCCCCCTCTCCTGTGCCATCCTGACGCCTGACACTTCACCTCCACACCTGACACTTCACCTCCACACTCGACACTTCACCTCCA
>NC_066549.1:8904213-8931713 GCF_024679095.1 Eriocheir sinensis | reverse complement strand
CTGTATTTATGCAGACTATATTTGTTCAGTCTGTCTGTGTGTGTGTGTGTGTGTGTGTGTGTGTGTGTGTGTGTGTGTGTGTGTGTGTGTGTGTGTTTGATGGCAATGGAAAGATGTTTAACGTGATCATAGTAATTGACCTAAAATAAATATCATATAGCAAAGTTGAAAGATCGCCTGGGAGTTGTTTTTCACATGCATCTTACATTTGTGTCCGCTGTAGGTTATTTTTATCATTAATCACTGTAAACACCTCGTGATTTTATTTTCCTTTTTAGTCGAAATTACACGTTGAATTGTATCATTCATATTTGTATGTATGTGTGTGTGTGTGTGTGTGTGTGTGTGAAAGAGAGAGAGAGAGAGAGAGAGAGAGAGAGAGAGAGAGAGAGAGAGAGAGAGAGAGAGAGAGAGTGTGTGTGTGTGTGTGTGTGTGTGTGTGTGTGTGTGTGTGTGTGTGAGAGAGAGTGACCGCGAGTTTACTGAAAAATATTTCCTCTTTCCCTCAAGGACATGCAAGGTTAAAGGAAAGGCGCATTTTTACAATTCCCAGAAGGAGGGGCGGTGTTTCCTTGTATTGAGAGAGAGAGAGAGAGAGAGAGAGAGAGAGAGAGAGAGAGAGAGAGAGAGAGAGAGAGAGAGAGAGAGAGAGAGAGAGAGAGAGAGAGAGAGAGAGAGAGAGAGAGAGAGAGTTGTACAAGGTCTGCGTTACTTTTTATATATCTATTTCACAATGGTATAAAAAAGCAAACTTGTGCTAAAGAAATGTACTAACAGACTTGCCACACATACTCATTCTGGTGTAGGTATGTCTCAGCGTCCCTCACCTTCACCTAACCTCACCTGTGCATACGTAGGTGAGGTGTGTGTTACGTAAGGGAGTACCAGGCGGTCAGTCCATCCATCCCCCGCCCACAGGAGCCACGCCCACCACGCCACAGTCTCTTTATGCACACCCACCCTCGCTGCCTCATGCCTTGCCGCGAAGAACTGGCCCCTGCTCATCCCAGGAAACATGACCTTCCTTACAGAGCTGCTTATTTATTCATGCATCCCTTTTATGTGTCTACTCATTGCGTTCTTATAAAAAGGTTTGTAGTTGTTATTATTATTATTGTTATTATTATTATTATCATTATTATTATTATTATTATTATTATTATTATTATTATTATTATTATTATTATTATTATTATTATTATTATTATTATTATTATTATTATTATTATTGTTACTATTATTTTTATTATATTTACTACTACTACTACTACTACTACTACTACTACTACTACTACTACTACTACGACTAACCACTACTACTGTCATCTCCATTATCATCTTTTCATCATCTCTTTTCCTTCACCTTTTCCTTCTCCTTTTTTTTCCTTTTTTTCCTTTTTTTCTTTTCTTCTTGTTTTTCTTCTTCTTGTTCTTGTTCTTCTTCTTCCTTTTCTTTTTCTTCTTCTTTTTCGTTTTCTTTTTTTCTTTTTCGTTTTCGTTTTTTCTTTTACTTTTTCTTCTTTTTCTTAGTTTTTTTCATCATCATTTTCTTCTTCTTCGTCTTCTTCTTCTTCTTCTTCTTTTTCTTTTTTTGTTGCTGCTGCTGCTTTGTCCTTATTGCCTTATGAGGGAAAATGATAATGGCAACAGCATAAACTTTCCGTAGCACTAAATCCCTTATCTCTAAATTGCATTATTATTATTATTGTTTAACATACGAGAAGGCGATAGTGTCAGCGTATTTCACCGCGGCATGTGCTCTCCCTTTTTCCATAAATTCCTTCATTATTGTTATTAAATGAAGGGAACACTTTTTCTTCCCGGTCTTGGTTCGTTCCTTACCCAGCTTGTTTGGCGTACGAGTAGAGTCCGCGACCACCACCACCACCGCTGCCTCGATAGTAGTACATTTCCTATCCTGCGCCTCGCCCTCACTTGCCACCTCTCGGAACCGCGCATTCCACCACCTCCTCCCCCAATAACTACCGCAGTCAATCATCACCGCCACTCAAAAACACGTAATCTTCCCGGCAAATGATCTATAAATATAGCTTCACCGTGGTTAGCTTAGGTCCCTCTCCTTTTTGGGTGGTTCCAACTCGTTTATGATGAGTAATATTCCTGGCAGGTGGATCTAGGTTAGTGGAGTTCGGCATATATGGAGTAACAGCTCGGTCATCACAGCGCCTTGTTATAATGCAGTCTATAGAGGAGCTCACGTTCCAGCTCGACCCCGGCTCCACCTCAGGGCACCTTGGCCATTAATATTTGAGGACGAGAGAGCGGAAGGAAATAAGGAAGGAAAGGCGTGACTAGATGTTGGAAGGAAAGAAGGAAGGAAGGAAAGAACGAAGGAAAAGCGGGAAGAAAGGATGGGGTGTTGGAACAAAGGAAGGAAAGAACGAAGGAAAGCGAGTGAAGAAATGATGGGGCGTTGGAACAAAGGAATGGAGTGAATGAATGTTGAAAAAAAGGAAAAAAAAGCAAGAAAGGAGGGAAGGAAGGAAGGACAGGAAGGAAAGAATCTTGGAAGGAAGGAAGGCAGGAAGTGAAGGAATATTGGAAAGAAGGAAGGAAGGAAAGAAGAAAAAAAGAAAGGAAGGAAGGAAGAAGGGAAGGAAAGGAGCGAAGGAAGGGTTGGGGAATGTTGGAAAGAAGGAAGGAAGGAAGGAGGGAAGAAAGGAAAGGGGGGAAGGCAGGATGCTTGGAGGAAAAGTACGAGAGAAAGGAGTGAAACAACGGAAAAAAGGAAATGAAAGAGAGAGAGAGAGAGAGAGAGAGAGAGAGAGAGAGAGAGAGAGAGAGAGAGAGAGAGAGAGAGAGAGAGAGAGAGAGAGAGAGAGAGAGAGAGAGAGAGAGAGAGAGAGAGAGAGAGAGAGAGAGTTATGAAAGTCAACAAACAGTTATTTAATGGAAAGGGCTTAAGTGTGAGTGCAGGCAAACACATACATAAGAGAGGAAGCTTTGGCGAAATGGAACTTAAAACCTCAGCGCGTGGTAAGTTAGGGTACACAACAAAATGAACGATACTGATGTTTATGTTAGAGAGTGAATTGGACTGAGAGGAACACTTAGAAGGAGCAAATGTGACGCAGGGTGAGATAATAAAGGAAAATCGTGATGTGTACGCATTAATACAAAGACTTACTGGATATATGAAGATACTGGAATAAAAAAGAGGAACACAAGTGAACTCAATATGTCTCCCAGTGATGATGATGATAGCTACAGTGATGATAATAATGACGACACAGTATTTACAGCAATAAATCACCGTAATCAGACAACACGGTAAATTTGGGCGGCTAAGGAAGACCACAAAGGACCATCAACAAAACATGCAGGAGGAGTGTCTGTTGAAGAGATCGGAGGAGAGATAATGAGACGGAACACACCGAGGTCACGCCAGGTAAAGAAGAGGAAATGGCGTCATCCTGTTACCTGTCACGTAGGAATTTCACTCTACGCACCAGACACTGAGAAGAGAAGCCGTGGCGAAACTTTACCTACCGCCCCGTGACCGTCGAGGTGCTCTGCGTGGGCGAAGGAGGAAAAAATTAACGTTGTGGGAAAGTAAAACAGAGAGGGCAGTAAAATATTCAAGTAGTCTCGGTTATGTTTTTTTGGGGGGGTGGGGTCGTGGTGAATATGTAAGCGTTTTTTTTGTTTTTTTGTTACTTTTAAATGAAGGGCAAAAAAGTTCTGAGTTTTGTGAATTTGGCATTGCAAGTGAAAGTTTGATTTACCTGTATTTGTTTGTTTGTTTGGTCGTGTGTGTGTGTGTGGGGGGGGGGGGGGGGGGGTATTTACCGAGTTGCCGTGTTGAATTTATATAGTTGTAGTTTGCAGGATTTGAGTCATGTTTGTATTCTGCTGCTTTCATATTCCTAGTAATCCAACTTATCCTTAGCCTTTGTGTGTGTGTGTGTGTGTGTGTGTGTGTGTGTGTGTGTGTGTGTGTGTGTGTGTGTGTGTGTGTGTGTGTGTGTATGAGAGAGTGCTCTGGAGATTAACTTGTATTGCAGAATTTCGTGGCCGATGCTCTTTTCATTGTTTTTAAATTTTCACTCGGAGTATCGACAAAAATGAATTAACAAAGAAACTTTTGCTATCTACAATTATAAATTTTATGTAAATATGATTTCCATGACCTTCATCTACAGTCCTATACTTTATTTGCTTGATTCCTTTGGGAAAAGGTGGCTTTTCTTCTCTCTTTTTGTTTATTATTTATAACTACTGACAAATCAGCGGAAACCTTAAAACTCGTGTATCTGGTCCGAATAGAAATGCATATATATATATATATATATATATATATATATATAGAGAGAGAGAGAGAGAGAGAGAGAGAGAGAGAGAGAGAGAGAGAGAGAGAGAGAGAGAGAGAGAGAGAGAGAGAGAGAGAGAGAGAGTGAGTGAGTGAGTGAGTGAAGGAGTGAGTGAGTGAGTGAGTGAGTGAGTGAGTGAGTGAGTGAGTGAGTGAGTGAGTGAAGGAGTGAGTGAGTGAGTGAGTGAAGGAGTGAGTGAGTGGGTGTGTGAAGGAGTGAGTGAGTGAGTGAGTGAAGGAGTGAGTGAGTGGGTGTGTGAAGGAGTGAGTGAGTGAGTGAGAGCTATCTGAATATTACCTCGCTGAATTTGACTTGCATGCCCCCTGCTCTCCCCTTTCATATCCCCACGGCTTATTTTATTTTTACTTCTATTCAACTAAACTAAGAATTTTACGCGCTGAAGATTCTGAACTGAACTGAAACGTGAGAAAATGTACTCTTCAGAATTACACGCACCGCCCAGACATCGGGGGATCATTGCCTATAACGAGGGTGAGGATTGCCCGTGCACACCGCAGCCCGCTGATTCAGTCCCCCCTCCCGAGAAGCGAAGCGAGTGATTGACGTGCAGCTGGGCGAGAACAACACAGCCCGGCGTTGTGGGAGGGTACACTAATGACGAAGGAGAGGACCTCGGTTCACATTGGCGGAGGGAGTCTGTACTCAGAACTTAGGTGGTTAAATAACCCCATAAAGTTATATTCTTCATTGCCTGACCTGATAACTACGTTCCAGGTAAAGACTCTTTCCATAAATGGCTCATTTTTTATCTTTTTTTCCTGAAATTATCTAGTGAATGAATGAAGGGACAGCAGGAAGCAGAGTGCCGGCTCCTTGACACGCACGCAAGCCGCCCCCGCAGTCTGTCAGGCGGGGAGACGTGACGCGCTGGAAAGATTATACTTATTTAATGCATAGGAAGGGTAATAATAAACTCCCCCCCCCCCATCCCCACCACTGCACTAATCCCCTTTGCTCTGTTGAAGGCTTCGCCGCAGGTCATCCATCCCTGCACTGCCCTGGGTGTCTGCTCCTCATTAGCTGCGTAGTTGGAGAGCGCCCTGCAGGAAGAGCAAAGCGCGGGGAGCCGAGGCCGGGGCGTGGGTGTGTCTGGCAGCAAGAGGGAAGCAGTAATCGGGTAATGACAAGCCACCTTCCTTCTGTGAACAGCGTCGACGAAGGTCTTCCTGGAAGCGTCCGTGTTGTAGGCTGCCATACACGCAATTGGAGGGGAAGACAAATTTTATACGACTCGAGAAATATCTGTAAAACTAAAACGCACACGAGAGGCGGAAAGCTCCCACGACAACGAGTATCATTATGTAGTGAGATATATATATTTTTTTCTGTAGCGTTTAGAGTAACGACACATCTGGCCTGTGTATCTCTTCCTTTCTGAATAATTAACTGCTTGTGTAAAATCGTAGGAGGGGAGATCGGGAGCAGCCAGCAGTTCCCGGCGTCACCTGTTACCACACAGACCGGAGGGAGTCAATCACTTAATTATGAGGTTGCTAGTATCACCCCTTCGAACCCCTCCCCCCCTCTCCCCGCCCCATCCATCAACTCCATCACAGTATCCCGTCTTCCCCTCCCCCCCTCATCCATCAACATATGCCTCCCACGCTCCACTCCCTCCATCCCCTGTGCTTATCATCCCTAATTGACCTTGTCCCCACTGCCTCCGCCTTCCTCTTCAAGCAGACATTTATGGTGGCACATCCGTCTCCACTTCCTGCCCAGTAATTGGCACTCTGCGCCTGATGAGAGATAAGATACACAAATAATATTCCCTTTCTGAGGACTGATTTTTCTTCTGTTAGGGCCATTACAGAGAGAGAGAGAGAGAGAGAGAGAGAGAGAGAGAGAGAGAGAGAGAGAGAGAGAGAGAGAGAGAGAGAGAGAGAGAGAGAGAGAGAGAGAGAGAGAGAGAGAGAGAGAGAGAGAGAGAGAGAGAGAATTAACGGATTTTTAATTATTGATTTATTATATCTATCATATATATCTATGTATTTATTTATTTATCCATTCTTTTCAATATTGTGTTTTTGTGTGTTATACAGGTATCATGTTCCCGGTTAACCGCTGTAAAAAAATATTGATTGACCTCACTTACCATTTTTGGCCTCCAGAATGGCGTACTTTCTAATCTCCTTGCTAGTAGGGGCCAGCACTGTGCCATCCAGTTCCTGCGTGGAGGAGACGAAAATGCAATGTCTATGATTTCTTTCTTAAAAAGGTCTGAAAATATTTTTCTATGAAAGTGGCATTTATTAATTACGAAAGGTATACCAGTGTTAGCTGTGTGTTGCTCTTGTTGTATGCAAGCAGGATGTTGGGCGGCTGCCCTGTCCGCCATAGCTGTGTTTTCCTTTGTTGATTATTAATGACGCTGGCCGCGGAAAAGGTAAAATTCAGCCCTTGTTCCACGTATGAGTAATGTATTATTTAATATACATGTGTTTGTTTCCTTTGCTTTGTGTGAGTTTGTGTGTGTGTGTGTGTGTGTGTGTGTGTGTGTGTGTGTGTGTGTGTGTGTGTGTGTGTGTGTGTGTGTGTGTGTGAGAGAGAGAGAGAGAGAGAGAGAGAGAGAGAGAGAGAGAGAGAGAGAGAGAGAGAGAGAGAGAGAGAGAGAGAGAGAGAGAGAGAGAGAGAGAGACTGACTTGGTTGGTGGGTGTGGGTGGGCGGGTGTTTGCTGCATTGCTATTTTTTTCTTTAATTACTGATGTTGGATATTGCTTTTTGTAAAGGTTTATGGAAGTCGTGACCTGGCGTGGGACGTGTGGATGTTAAGAAAAAGTGTTATGAAAAGACATGATTCCTAGAAACGCGACGCATATTACTTTCTTCTATAGTGTTGTGTTTCATAACTAGAAATATTTCTCCACGTGAAGCATATCAACGAGTGGTGAGGCTGACATAGCACACACACACACACACACACACACACACACACACACACACACACACACACACACACACACACACACACACACACACACGCACACACACACACACACTAATACAGAAATACCCGCTACTCGCTGCTCCTAAAAATAAAATCAAAAGATACTTACATTTTGACGCAATTCCATACTTTTCAGTCTTAGGAAAGTGCGTCGCAATGGCGGTTCCCCTGCAATTATATTTAAATGTTTTGCTATCATTATGGTAACTACTCTCTAGGACCTTCTGACTGCTTGACTCCAGCCCGCCATCACCCGCACTGCAGAAGACTTATACATATGCTCATCCTCGTCCTGTCCAACTTACAAATGCATGAGTTAGCCAACATCAATCCTTTATCTCTTTTGCTGGTAAACTCTGGAACATCCTCCTTCGTCAGTGTTTCCTCGTAAATATGAGGCCTTTTCTTTTTCAAGCGGGTAATATTAAGATAAGTTCTCCAGCCATTAATATTCTTTCGGCGTCCTTGCATTCTTTTAAGTATAGTTTGTTGAGACCCAGTTTATTATTTTGTTTTGCTCCAGACTTTATCCTTTCCTGTAAAATGTCTTATGTTGTTGTTGTCTGCGATGAATATGATAGCGGTGCATAAATTTGAGAGAGAGAGAGAGAGAGAGAGAGAGAGAGAGAGAGAGAGAGAGAGAGAGAGAGAGAGAGAGAGAGAGAGAGAAATTACATATACTATAAAAATTTAATTGCATACATCTTTTATTCCTCTCTTTGCTGCCAGTCATGTGTTCGGTAAACTGTAATTCCCGCTAGATTTTCCATTTTTGTTTTGAAATTTCACTGACGATCTGTTATGGAAGGCAACTATAAAGTGTACGTATATCCACATATTTGGATTCCTCCATCTATGCATTTTATTTATGAATCCGCATGTTTATCATTTATTGTTGTAGCTATGGTAAAGTGTACAATTATAATTTTTCTTCTTTCTTTTTCTTCTTCTCTTCATAATCTTCTTCGTCTTCTTCTTCTTCTTCTTCTTCTTCTTCTTCTTCTTCTTCTTCTTCTTCTTCTTCTTCTTTATTTTTTATCTTCTTTATTTTTTTTTCTTCTTCATCTTTTTTTCTTCTTTTTCTTTTTGTTCTTCTTGTTCTTGTTGTTCTCGTTCTTCTTGTTCTTCTTCTTGTTCTTCTTCTTCTTCTTCTCTTTGCCTTCCTCCTCCTCCTCACCATCATTTTCTCCCTGCCTTGGAGAGACAAAACGCGAATCCATTCCTTAAGGCTCTATGTATTTCTGGCATATAGTTAGATGTTACGTTCAGTCGGTGGAAGTCGTGCAGTCGTGACCTCGCTCCCCGGCGTAATGGAGCAGTCACGGCCTAATGGGCGCAGGGAGCTCTCAGGAAGGTGCCGGGCCTGGCGGGGGAGATTTGAGATTATCTTCTGCTGCCTGTGTGTTCCGCCTTGTTCCTTCCTGCTCCTATTATGTTTCCACCCACTTAAGGATTAAACAGCATGTGAAGTTTCATTATATTTCGCTGTCTTTGTTACCTGTGTTATTGTTTTATTTATTGTTATTATTATTATTATTATTATTATTATTATTATTATTATTATTATTATTATTATTATTATTATTATTATTATTATTATTATTATTATTATTGTTGTTATTGTTATTATTATTATTGTTATCATCATCATCATCATCATCATCATCATCAGTAGTATTAGCAGTAGTAGTAGTAGTAGTAGTAGAAGTAGTTATTGTTTTTCTAGCCTCCCAATCATTGTGTTTATATGTGTTGATCCTCTCTACACAATTTTGTGCTCTTTCCAGAATGCGGCGGCCAGGACCAAGGCAGGAGTGCATGGTAATGGGCGGACGCTGCCCTGAAACATTTCCAGGAGCGCGGGACGCAGATCCAGGTAGGAACTAATAACACTAATCATAAGGGAAATGACCCGGAAGGGGAGAGAGTGCATGAACTAGAGGGAAAGGAAGGAAAACTACAAATGAGAGAAAGACAATACGAGTTGAACTGTTCCAGAAGAGGACGGGGAGGAGCTAAGAGAGCTTCCATGTTCCTCGGCGCAGTATGGGGCTTTCTAATGTTATTTATGAAAAAGATGAACAACTTATATATAAAAAAAAAACATTATAAAGCGGTTAACGAATCTAACATTTAATTAACATGTTCCTCGACGCAGTATGGGGGCGAGGAGAATGGGACAACGAATTAGTTTCTGTTTTCTAATGTTATTTATATGAAAAAATGAACAACTCATATAAAAAAAACATTATAAAGCGGTTAACGAATCTAACATTTAATTAACATGTTCCTCGACGCAGTATGAGGGCGAGGAGGCTGGGACAACGAATTAGTTCTGCTTTCTAATGTTATTTATGAAAAAGATGAAAAACTTATAAAAAAAACATTACAAAGCGGTTAACGAATCTAACATTTAATTAACATGTTCCTCGACGCAGTATGGGGGCGAGGAGAATGGGACAACGAATAATTTCTGCTTTCTAATGTTATTTATGAAAAAGATGAACAACTTATATAAAAAAAACATGAAGCGGTTAACGAATCTAACATTTAATTAAGAATGAGTTGATGGCGTGTGGAGTGAAAAGTTGGCTTGTTATTTATTATCGGATTAATATCTTATTACTTTTAATGCCTCTGACCTCGTATTTTTCCCTCCCTTCCTCACCCCATGGAAATATAATTGCGAGTTTTCGGAAATAGTTATAACGAGGTGTACACGTTGCAGGGTAGATAAATGTATGTGAGAAATTGACCTCCATCCGAAACCGACCTCCTTCCTGGCCACTCTTTTACGTTATCTTTTATAGGAGCAATGTTTAGCGGACTTTCTTGTTTTATCTTTTTTACCCTTGAGCTACTTCCTTTATGGTAAAAAATGCACAAATATGTATAAAATCAAAATAAATGTAACCCATCAAAAAGACAAAGAACCAATGGAAGATATGAAAAAAAAACTATTGAGAAACTGTTTCCAATCCAGGCAACGCAAATCGATTGTGGTACATGGCCCTCAATGTGATATATTACCGTATTTTATGTATTATTGAGTGTTAACAGGCGTCTGGGGAACTGCGGAAATGTTCTTGTGTGTGTGTGTGTGTGTGTGTGTGTGTGTGTGTGTGTGTGTGTGCGCGTGGGTAGGGTTTGAGAGATTGAAGGAAGCAAGATTGGACGAACAGGTGTGGATAAGTATAGGGGAAGAGAGCGAGTTGTTGACTAGTGGCGTGCGGGGACCCAGGTGTGTGTGTGTGTGTGTGTGTGTGTTCGAGGCTAGGGGCAACATTGCGTTCTGCACCTGTTGTTTCCTAGCTCACTGCACACACACACACACACACACACACACACACACACACACACACACACACACACACACACAGACGGCCAATACGTTGTCCACATGTTCGCGCGGCATTCTTCATCATAAATAGAGATCTGACTCGCAATATCCATTTGAACGCCATACAGATTAAATGCATATCCATAAAAAAAACGGTTAGCTGGACGTATATCCCTTGCACTTCACTGTTAATCGGTTTATCTGAAGGTTTGTAAAGTGTCTGCATAAAATTTGGGCGTTTTTCTCCCAAATATTGACGAAACTTTGCCTTGATCGTTATTCATATCGATATCCGCCCAGGTTCGCTGTGTAGTTTGTACTTTGAAAATCTTTTGCAAATATTTTCCTCAGCTATTATTTTTTTTTACCAAAACGATGAATACTCACTCAGAATGCTTAACGATAATGATGATGATGATGATGATTATGAAGACGACGATGGCAAAGAGTATGCTTGAGTAGAAGGAAAAGGAAAGAACTCGAAGAAAGGAATGAAAAAAAAGAGGTTGGGTAGAAAAATTACCGCACAAAAAAAAGAAAACATCTCGTGGAAAAGCCAAATTTCCGGCACAAATCGAGTAAATGTTAAGAAAGTCGGACCGGTAACGCGCCGCACATTCAGGAGAGGGACGAGGCGGCAGGGGCGGGAAGGGCCGACACCTGTGGTCGCTTGGCTCCTCGGCCCGGCATAATACCTGTTATCAAGCCCCATCCCGGCACTCAATCATCCCTCCATCCTCCTTCTCTCCCATCCTCCCTCTTCCCCCTCCCTCCCTATGTTTTCTTCCCCTCCCCCTCCCCACCTTCTATAGTCTCTTCCCCTTTTCGTTCCACTTTTGCTTCGATTTCGTTTTCGTGCGTTGCATATTTTTTTTTGCATAAACTGTAGCGATTTCTCATTGATTATCTCTTATTCCCCGTCGTTGCTGTCTTGCCTTTTACATATTGCAACTTATAACAGTGTTTCGTTAGTAATGAATACTGACACTGATGGATTGAGTCGCCGTCCATCGCGAAGGAAATTCAGATTTTCTTCCATGTTTGACAAGGTTTATTGGAGCATTCCAAGCCATGCTAATTAATGCATTGAGCTGGCGGGCCGCGTCGGGCTGGCAACAGTGAAATGAGGAGTGTGATGACACGCTCCTTATACATGTTTGTCGCCTTCAAATTAACGCCCGGCAGAGGGGTCAGTGTGTGCTGGATGTTTCCTTTTACACTAGAAAATAAGTGTGTTGAGAGTTATCTGGTTCGGTATGCAATAAATTATACGATTATTATCTAATATCAATACTTTGCAGGTTGAGGTAATAGAATTCGGTACAAAAAATAATGATTTTAGTTCAGTAAGCTTTGAGTCTAATCATATTTATCTACCTTGAATTGATTCCCTATATTAGTTTCAGGGGAAATGACTGGATTGGAAAAATCGGGTCTGGCGTAAAAGTAAAGTTTTAGAGCAAGTAAAAAATATATTATTGAATCCTGGCAATACTTTGATATATATTTATGATGTACGAACCTCCTCTCATAGAATTCATGTTAGATGTACGAGGCCCACATAATACCTTTTCTTCTCCGTTGAGGCAGGCAATTATGTGGAGAAAACGCCCGATATTTGCCACTCAGGAACAATAATACGTTTCTCTTTGCATCTTTGTCATAACACATTAGATTAAACAAACAATGAGGTGTTGTTTTGACCCTTCTTCTTTAACGTTAAAGGGCCGCCAACCCCTTGTGGCCGATTATCTTAGTGAATTCCGTGCACTTTACGGCTAGCAACTCTTTAGCAGCAGTTACTTCCGTACAGAAGGGGACAGTGCTTGTGTTGGCCTAGCATACCGGTGCCTGGCGACTCTCCCTGTGGACCAAATATACTCCTTGGAGGTGCTTTCGTGGAGGCGCGGCGACCCTCTCCGCGAACCAAATGCACGAACCTTCACCTTCATAAAATGTCCCCCTCTTCTTGCTGCTCGTCCTCCACCTCCTCCTCTTCCTCTTCCTAACCTTATTTATTTCCTAGAGATAATCATGGAACCTCACCTTGATTTTTCTATGTTGTAATAAAAGAAAAGAAAGTTAGCTGAGAGACAATGGAAAAAAGTGGAAATAGAAGCAAGATAACAGCCAGAAGGTTTGTCCCAGGAGCCTTTAACATCAAATATATATTTAAAGAAAAACGTGCGGAGTTCTTAAGATAAAGTTTTAATTCAGCAGAACTGGACATATGAATAATAGTTCCTACTGCAGAATGTATACACTTAAAAGTCCGAGGCATACATGTACGGATTAAAGGTCAGACTTAGGGAGTTAGAGGTCGAAGGTGTAAGCAAAGGGTGAAAGGTCAAGGGAAGAAGAAGGCAGCCGTGGCGACGAAGGGAAAATTAATGTGCTGGCTGGTGTAATATTCTGGACAAATGTTGATGATCTACGAGTCTGCGTTGTGGCAGAGATCATTTTCTTTTTTCTGGCATTGTAAGTCTGGAGGATTTGTCTTTTATCTTGTGACGCAGGGGAGTGTTTAAGTTCAAACACAGCACATTTTATCCTTTCCGGACCTCCCAGGATATGGATTTATTGGCCAACTTGAATGGAAGGACGGAGAGTCAGCTGGGTGGATGGTGGATCGACTGCAATGAATCTAATTCGAATAGAAGTCCACAGATTCACTGTTAAAAGAGCCAACTACTGTACACCAGAGACGCATAAACGGCGGCTCGGTGAAGTAGTTGTTGCAAGAATTGGCGGATATTGAAAGATCTTGTATTAATTCAGTTCTCCTGCTAGGTAGAATCATGCTCTCGCCCTAGTTTACAAGAGTAATAAATAGAAAAATATACACGAGTAGAGTTTCTCTGAAGTGGGACAAAGGTAAATATACAAAGTTAGCAGAGGAATAGTAGAGGGGGCAAAGACTGAACGAATTCCAGTAACAAAATTTGAATATGGTTTGTTTCTTAAAATGATGGTATCTAGTGCATTTCCGCACCAAAGTTGCAAAGCTGAAAGAAGAGTTTACATAATTTTTTATAAGGAAATGTGAACACAAGCATTGGCATCAAATGAAACCAGTGACTCGTATTCTTGCTCTGCCTTCTGTATTACTGTGGGAGTAGAGTGCAAAGCAGCGTGTGTGTTTGGCCCAGAAACTTAATAATATACTATCTGGCGTGAGCCTTTGCCGGGAAGCAGATTCCTGAAGCGTAGCAGTGTTCAGCACTTGGCCTGGTTTAGGATAGGATAGTTATGGTTTGATAAGTTTAGACTCGGAAAGGTACTTATTGCGGAGAAATGCACCGAACTATTAGAAAAGAATTACGTGGTTAGTTTGGGAGCTATGACACGCGCGTCACCCACGGCCAGTCACGCATACACCTCAGAAATATGCAGCCGAGGGCCCTCGTTGGGAAGGAAGAGCATGTATGTGCCCTTTACTGCTCAGCTGCTGGTTCTTGTTGATTTTGTTCTTGCTGCTCTACTGTCGTTACTATTGTTCTTACTGTTGTTGCTGTTGCTGCTGAGCGCGGTGTGTTATGGTGGCACCGACGTCCCGTTGGCAGACGACCAGGTGGTGTCAAGCATGCTGGGAGTGCAGCGTGCAGACTCTTCTCTTTAAATCAGTCATTAATGTTGCACACACACACACACACATGCACACACGCACGCACGCACGCACGCACGCACGCACACACACACACACACACACACACACACACACACACACACACACACACACACACACACACACACACACACACACGACCACTTCTGGCCCAGACCTGACCGAGGTCAGACGTGGGTCACGGCGCTCCGAAAGGAGCAGCCCGGGGCCAGCCTGTTGGCCTCTCCCCTTCCCCTCCATCCCCCTCTCCCTTTTCGTCAATAACCCAACACCGTAAGAAACTTTTGTGACATCAAGCTTAATCATGGTGACAATGTGAATGCAGTGCGTTTGTGGTGCCGTGAAGACACTGAAGAGTAGAAATGGCCAGTGTGACGTCGACGCCGCCTTACCGTCCAGCCGACGCCGGCCCCCAGGTGCCCCCAGGTACACCAGCCCGACCATCATGCTGCTGGGAGAATTCGGTTCAGGTTCAGTGCAGTGTTGAGGCCCGTCACTCACGGTTGGGGCAAGTGGCAAGGGCAAGTGGAATGGGGCAGTTCAGACGTTAGATGTTCCCACGCCTACTGCTTCTCGGTCCACCTCTTCCTATCTTGTCTCACCGGCTGGAGAGATTAGCTGGTCATCGCTAAGCTGAGTGACGGTCGACACCGCTTCTACCTGCACCCCTGCCATCAACTGCGACCTGACCCTTTTTTGACCTGGGGTTGTCCTGGGGTTTAACAACTGACCCGTCACCCGGAAAACCACACCGCCTCCTACCGCACTAACGCACTGCATTCCACCACCTCACCTCCCCCCCACCACCCCAGACCCACAATACCCCTTTCTTATTGTATTTTTTTTCTATTATGTATATTTTCAGCTTTACAGCTCCAATCACTTAATAAACCGTTTATTATTATTATTATTATTATTATTATTATTATTATTATTATTATTACACACACACACACACACACACACACACACACACACACACACACACACACACACACACACACACACACACACACACACAGAGCTTATGTGAAGGCAAAATAAATCTATCGAATAGTGGTTTTCACTCACACTGAAGCACAAACGCCCCGCCACACGATCACTGGGTTCGCTCAGTCAGCCGATAAGAAGGGGAAACATAAATTACATTATTGTCGTTGCTACATTTAATGATTAATCTGGGGTTTGAAGATTATGGTAATAATAATAATTTGAATATTGAAGATAATAATGATAGTAATACTTATTATAATAATGATAACACTATAATTCATATAATAAAATGATAACGAAATAAGTTTGTAACTATACGCTAAGCTGCGCGTGGCCTCGTTGTGAATCTCCGTCACATTGGCCCTGGAGGCTGTGGCAGGTGTTCAGTGATCACCTGTTATCCGGGCAGACGGGTCCAGTGCAGCATCGGGGTTACCACAGCTTACCTTACCCAGGTAACCCCAAGTACGCACTTAGCGACCAACCAGAAGGGTAGGATGAACAGCTATTATAGGTGGACTGCGCCGACTACCCAAACCAAGGCTCGAACCAAGCCCATCGGATTAGTAGCTAGGCGTGCTAACCACTACACCACGGAGGCGCTTCTATCTTCTTTTTTTTTTTTCTTCTTCTACTTCTTCTTTGTCGTCTTTTTTTCTTCTTCTTTGTCTTCTTTTTTTCTTCCTCTACTTCTTCTTCTCTTTCTTTTTCTTTTTCATCTGCTTGATAATCTAAGATGATTATTTTTATTACTATTATTTATTATTTCTATTAGTACAATTATTATTATTATTATTATTATTATTATTATTATTATTATTATTATTATTATTATTATTATTATTATTATTATTATTATTATTATTATTATTATTATTATTATTATTATTATTATTATAATTACTACTACTACTACTACTACTACTACTACTAGTAGCAGTAGTAAACTTTAAAATAAACAATATCAATAATATTAGTAGCAGTAGCAGAACAATTAGTACTTCATTAAATTTCTCTCTCTCTCTCTCTCTCTCTCTCTCTCTCTCTCTCTCTCTCTCTCTCTCTCTCTCTCTCGCCAGGGAGGGATGCTAACGGCACATCTTCTTTAAACAACAAGTCTTTCAACTCTAACCTAAAGCCTTGTTGTCCTCTTTTTAACATCGTAACGAAGAATATTTATCCGCCTCACCGGAGTCTTGCTCAGTCGCTTCCTCGACGCCACGACCCTCGCCAACTCCCTGAATGACCCGGAAAATGGTATACTACTCTATTACTTTTATATACGAGCATCGTGTTGTTGTGAGCGAGAGAAGGATGTACGTGTGTGTGTGTGTGTGTGTGTGTGTGTGTGTGTGTGTGTGTGTGTGTGTGTGTGTGTAACTATTTCTTCTTTGTAGGATGCAATCAATGGCCAGCTGTCGTTCTTCCGTGTGGCAACTCAAATTTACTTTCCCATATTTTCGAGATTATTTTCTCATGTCTCATCAGTTTCTTCTTGCCATGAAATTTGCAGTTTAATCAGATTGGGATTTGGATCTCTCTCTCTCTCTCTCTCTCATTAATCACTGGTGTATAAGTGTGCCTTTGTGCATATATATACATATTTTGATATGAATGTTAACTCGTAAAGCATGGCCGTGTACATCGTAGCCTAAGCATTGTTATCGAAAATGGTATAAATTTAATGACAAAAACTGTCTTGCGTAACGATTACTTAAGAATTGCTCAGGAAAAATAAAGGACTGTTTAGCGTTGGGGGAAGTGTTTTAATATACATCCAGTGACAAACTTCCTTACTATTTTTACAGTCCTTTCACTGGCATCTCACTCTCCACACATGCACTTTTTTTTCAATGTAGTATTTCAGTGACAGACGGGGGGAAGGTCATTTTTTGTGTTTATATTTATTTTGTGTTTCTAAAAATATTTTTCAAGTAAGAATCATCCCGGTTGTGTGGGGCGTGCTCGAAGGTGTTGGCCAGAAACACTGACAACATGTGATGGGTGGAAACTGTGTCATGGACTCCCTTCCGTGTAGAGTATGGGCGAGGCGCCGTGTTTTATGTTACCAAGAAGCGGAGCCGCCGTCTGCTGCGTGGCGGGGCACTGGATGGGACAGTCGGCAGTCGCCTCCGCCAGCCGCCCCGCCAGTGCCTGACAAGGATGGGCGGCCCGGCGGAGAGCGGCGGCGTTCCCTTCCCGGAACCCTGCGTGAGGACCTCTGGGATCACTCCTCGCGTTTCCGGGAAAATAAGTAGCGCAGTGGGTCTCAGAGCGGCTGTTGTGTAATTATTAACTTCGTCGAACAAACTATTTATATTTTTATTTGCTCGATTGTTCCCGAAACAAAGAATCTCAGAGGCTAAGCTGACTTGGCCATTAGATGTGAATTAAGTCTTTCATTAGTATTTCCATCCTCTGTGGAAACTATTTTTGCGTCTCCCTCGCTTCACCGGCGAGTCAATATTCGCACGTTGGATGGTGAACTGTTTGTCCTCTGCCGGATCTCGTTTCGGATAGCTTTTCAAAATTATTTTAACAGGAAGGCGTCACGATATATTTATGTGAAGGAAGACATTTTTTTTTTCGATTGTATAATTTTTACGTCTCCATTAATGTGCGATGTATTATTGCTTTAAGCTTGAGGCACAGGGTGCATCATTATAATCTCTTGCTGTTTTACTTCTGTGTAGCAATTTATTTTTCCATAAAAAACAAAGAATATATTTTTGCCACTCAGTGTCAGCCTCTCAGAGGAAGGTAGAGAGGGTGGCACTGACCGCTCCTAGTCCTGGGCAGGAGAGCCACTCGTGCGTGTGTGGGGAGGCGCCTGCTGGTCCCCCCGCTGGACGGGTCACCTGTAGTCTGCCGGACGAGTGTGTCCAAGTCCAGCAAATCCTTCACGAATCCTGTCAGGCCTCACCACCTTCTGGGAATGTTTGATGCAGGTTATTGATCCAGTTAACCCTCCTACACTCTCTCTCTCTCTCTCTCTCTCTCTCTCTCTCTCTCTCTCTCTCTCTCTCTCTCCTCTCTTCTCTTCTCTTCTCTTCTCTTCTCCTTTCCTTCCCTTTTTTCCTTTGTGTTTTTTTTTGTTTTCTATTCTTTTTCTTTTATTTTCTCTTCTTTTCTCATGTTCTTCCCTTTTCTTCTCTTTTCTTCTCTTCTCTTTCCTTTCTTATCCTTTCCTTTTCTATATTCTCTCCCTCTTCTCTTCTCTTCCCTTCTCTTCTCTTCCCTTCTCTTCTCTTCTCTTCTCTTCTCTTCTCTTCTCTTCTCTCTCTCTCTCTCTCTCTCTCTCTCTCTCTCTCTCTCTCTCTCTCTCTCTCTCTCTCTCTCTCTCTCTCTCTCTCTCTCTTTTTTAACGGGTTCTCCTTTCCTGTCACGTTCTACTCCTCCCTACCTCACCTCCTCCCCATACAGCAGCAAATGTTGTTGTAGCGGCTCCTGTGACTTTCATAGGGCGACGACTGTTGGCGTAGTGGTGCCGGTGTTGGTGTAATGGTTATGGTGGTGTTTGTGTGCGCGGAGGCCTCGGCGAGAGTTTCAAGTGAAGGTGGCGATGGCGGTGATAATGGTGGGTCTGTTCTTGCTGCAGCGCATGGTAAAGAAGATGAAAGAGAAACGAGAGAGAGAGAGAGAGAGAGAGAGAGAGAGAGAGAGAGAGAGAGAGAGAGAGAGAGAGAGAGAGAGAGAGAGAGAGAGAGAGAGAAAGAGAAAGAGAGAGAATCATGTGAAAAAAAAACTGATAACAGAATCCAAACATGTAGCAGCAATAACGTTTTTAATGGGGTCAAGCACACACACACAAAAAAAAAAAAAAAAACGTCCGTGAGCATAATACACACGCCTGAAGAGTAAAAAAAAAAAAGAAAAGAGAATAAAAACGTGCATAAGAAAGGATGAGGAACAAAGGAAAAATACGTACGGGGTGGCAGGGGCGAAGAATTACGAAAAAAATAGAGGAAGCGGATGGGAGACGCGGAGACGAAGACTACAGCAAACAAGTGCTGAGCGGCTCCTACTGGAACATGTAAATACGAGGAGAAACTGGAAGAAGTGCTGGTATTTGCCCTCTGAGGTGTGTGTGTGTGTGTGTGTGTGTGTGTGTGTGAGAGAGAGAGAGAGAGAGAGAGAGAGAGAGAGAGAGAGAGAGAGTTTTTTTTATAGAACTTGCCCAAAACTTGATTACTCGTAGGGTTAAGTGACTCGAGACGGACGAGCACACTCCTCCGCCCTGATCTCAGGACGCCCCTCGTGACACAAAGGCGGCGACTCGTAATAAAGCAAACCGTTAAACATGAAAAGAGGCTGAAAACACGTGAGGCGCATCAAGGGTAATTAGCACACACACACACACACACACACGTTACCATCTTTGATAACATGCAGAATGAGGTCATTACGACAGTATCAA
Organism: Eriocheir sinensis; assembly: GCF_024679095.1. NCBI lineage: Eukaryota > Metazoa > Arthropoda > Malacostraca > Decapoda > Varunidae > Eriocheir > Eriocheir sinensis. Next base: position 8,912,038 of record NC_066549.1, on the reverse strand, counting down.
ACATTAACTCAGACATTCTACCGATCATGGAACCACGGCAAGTGACCTCCGAGTTGAGCGGGGTGGACAGGTTGAATGTGTTTCCTCGCCTCAGGAATGCCACGGAAGATGAAAGGGCGTTAGTGCTGTACCGGAATTCTCTCCTCTGCTTAGTGCTCAGTGTGGGGGTGTTGGTGGTAGTGAGTGTTCTAAGCGCTAATGAGTTCACGGATAGAGAAAGTCAATATCCGTCAGGGCTATTTTGTTCACAAAAATTCAGAGGTCATTAAGACAGCACAGCACATAGAAAAGGTGTTTGTTTGTGTATGCGTTTGTGTAGATGTAGTGCAGTTTAGATAACATTTATGTGTCGGTGTATATGTTGAACAATATGTATGTGTTAACAATAGGAGGACGAGGACAGACAGTGGAAGATAAACGAGTGACAAGGAAAGAAACAATGAACACGGGAAGACGAAACACGGACACAGGGAGCGCGACGAAAACATTGCACAGAAATGCACTTAATGAGTCTGCGCTGCAGCTCCACATTTTCTTGGGTCACCGGGAAAGCAGAGCACACGGCTTTCAGCGGTGGCTGCTACAGGGGTGCCAGACGGGAAGGAGGCAATGTGGATCAGGTCTCTGTTGCCACCTGCCCGCCCGCCACCTTCGCCTGGTTATCTCGTTTATACTCTGTGTAGCTTACTGTTTTTCTTAATCTTGTCCTTCGCAGAGACACTGGCGCAGGTTAAATAACACTTCTCAAGTAGAGCCTCTCCTTTTTGACCGTATACTTCCTTCATGTTTATCCTCCTCGTCTTTCCCTCCCAATATTGAGGAGTATCAATTGACTTCAAAGCTTAGTGCCCTCAAATCCAAGCAAACTGGGGCTGATGAAATTGCAAATGGTCTTAGTTCTTAAAGTCAAGTGTGGTTAGTGACTTTGGGGATGGAGGTGATATAGGTCTTCTAGTATGATGGGCAGACCTTGGTGCTGTGGGTGAATGGGATGACCGGTTCGTATGAAAATTCTAGGTAAATGGTAAATGGTAAATCAGTAAATCATCAGTCATTTCGATAAACCCGTCAAGATTTACCATTTACCTAGAATTTTCATACGAACCGGTCATCCCATTCACCCACAGCACCAAGGTCTGCCCATCATACTAGAAGACCTATATCACCTCCATCCCCAAAGTCACTAACCACACTTGACTTTAAGAACTAAGACCATTTGCAATTTCATCAGCCCCAGTTTGTTATGTGAAGACTGTGTTGCACTGGATGTATAGCACTATCCAGGACAAAACTGACCCTCAGCCTCTACAGTTTACATCCTGGCTGGCTGACTTATTTGATTGGGCGTCTCTAGACAATGAGTTATCAGGGTCCCTCCTCCACCCTTCAGGCCCTTACTTCTAGCGTGCCTCCAGGCGCGTGGAACTTCTCTGCTTGCACCATTACCACCAATATCCTGCTGACCTGCACCATAACCCTACCAAGAATATTCTTAGCACCCTATGCTCCGGAGTGATCCGGATCGACACCGTAATCAGGGACTCCTTCGCTACTGGGTACTTGGGGCTGTTGTCTGAAACTTCTGGTCAGTTTTGGGAGTGAGGCAACCAATACCCCAGACGGCTGGCTTATGGCATTGTGGTGGGGAGAACAAGCTTTGTCAGGGTACTACTAATTAACGTCTTTACTATAGTTACACATGTCTGTGATGGCAACACTAGATCATTGCAACACGCAATCCTGTTCAACATGATATAGTTTTGCTTCATCAACAATACATATATATATATATATATATATATATATATATATATATATATATATATATATATATATATATATATATATGTATATATATATACACACACACACACACACACACACACACACACACACACACACACACACACACACACACACACACACACACATATCGAGAGAGAGAGAGAGAGAGAGAGAGAGAGAGAGAGAGAGAGAGAGAGAGAGAGAGAGAGAGAGAGAGAGAGAGAGAGAGAACATACTTGTGAGTGTCACTCCAGAGTGCCCAATGTGACCTTTTCGGCTCCCTCTGCTTGCATCATCTCCTCCTGCCGCCCTTGTGTCTGCTCGTGCTCCTCTCCCGCCGGGCAAACACTTGGAGGAAACGACAGGCAAGCAGCCATTGTCGTCCTCGTTTTTCATCCTCCATTCACGAGCGGATCCCAACCTTCCTGCGTCGGGCCGGTGATGAAAGAGCCGCGTCAGCCGTGACGGTAAAGCTGAGAGTCCCTCCGTACGCAGGGGCGGGTACGGGCTTGCTGAGACTCACAGTGAAGCTCTTTTGCCTCTCGCGTCTGCTGAAGACCCCTCCAAACTGTTCCTTCTAAGCACAAGTGTGTAGCCTGAGGGGCCAAGGGAGGCGGGCGCTTCGAAAGACTCCCTCTGTTTGTGTGATGGGCCAGCATGGATAACGACGGAGGGGTGAAAAATCTGACAAGCAGCGGGTGACCGTGAATGTTACAGATTAACTTTTTAGGCTCGGGGAAAGGGGCTTGGGTCTTATAGAATTCTTCCGTTGAAGTGATCATCATCGTAAATTTGATTCTCTTATCTTTTTGTGTTTTGTTTTTTGGCCGCGTATTCAGATATATTTTCAGGAAAATTACCTTCGAATTCTGAGTGTTAGCGGCAATACCGTTTACTTACATGGATTGTAGGTCAACTAAGGACCATGCAGTCATAAAAGAGAGAGAGAGAGAGAGAGAGAGAGACTTCCATTGATTATACAATAGATTATTTTTTTTCACATGTATACTTATATAATTATGTTTATCTTATCCTTTGATCTTAATGTGTGTGTGTGTGTGTGTGTGTGTGTGTGTGTGTGTGTGTGTGTGTGTGTGTGTGTGTGTGTGTGTGTGTAGTGGTTGGCACGGTCGCCTTAAACCGAGAAGTCCCTGGTTCGATTCCCAGGCGAAGTGGAGACGGTTGGGCAGGTTCCCTTAGCCCGTGCCTTCTGTCCAGCCAGCAGTGAATGGGTGCCGGGTGTCAGTCAGGGTTTGTGTCCCGTCTCCCGAGTGTTTGTGGGTTTGATCTGAGGTTGCATTCGTACCCAAAAAGTTGTAATATGAACTCCCAGCCCATTCGGGAAAGGTATTTATGGCGATGTTACCGTCATTATTATTCGTCATTCTCATCAATGTCGTTATCATGATCATCAAAGTTGTTGTCATCATACTATCATCAAGATCACCAATAGAGTGGTGGAGGAGTGGAACAGGCTTGGCAGTCATGTCGGGAGTGCTAATGCGATAGGTATATTCAAGAAAAAGGTTAGATAAATTCATGGGCATTGAGGTTATATGAATGGAGTCAGGTTTACAGGAGCTGCCTTGTGTAGACCTACCGACCCCTTGCAGACTCCTTCGTTTTTATGTTATGATTATTTTCAACAGTAGCAGCAGCGGCTCCAACATTTTTGTCAGCATTATCAATATCGTCGTTATTCTTGTCTATCGTCGTTGTCGTGTTTGCTTTAATCTTCCTTCTCCCCATCCTCTTCCTTTTCCTTCTTCATCATCATCATCATCACCATCTGCATTATTGTCATCATTATCGTCATCGTCACTGTTGGAATCGTTAATGTCGTCTTCATCGTTGTCGTCGCCATTGTTCTCATCGTCATCATCATCATCATCACCATCATCACCATCATATAAATGTTTTACCGCCAGAGCTGAGTTGTTTATCTGGTGAGATTCTAGATTATGGTCCTTTTGTATAAATGGGGTGTTTGTGCACGTGCAGGGTCTCCCCCTTCCCTCAGGGTGCATGGATATGGCTGTGTGTGTGTGTGTGTGTGTGTGTGTGTGTGTATGCTTGGAGGCGCCATGAGATAAAGTCGTTTTGCCAACTACGGATTAGTCTTATTCCCACTGGCACGGTGGTTCCCTTACTTTCTATTGTTACTGTAGTTCCCTTCCTCTTCTTTGTTACACTCTCTCTCTCTCTCTCTCTCTCTCTCTCTCTCTCTCTCTCTCTCTCTCTCTCTCTCTCTCTCTCTCTCTCTTTAGATATCCACATTTTGGTGGCTGCTGATTGTAAATATTTTGTTCTTTGTCTATATTTTGCTTGCGTGTTTGTGTGAAATACTGAAAAAAAAGTGATCCACTAACTATTTAACTAACCAACTAAATATCTAACCAGCTAACTCTAATTAGCTGTTTGACTAGGGATTAAACCAACTATTCACCTACCTGCCCATCCTTAATAAACCTTCTTGGTACACACCCTGCCAGGCGTCAAGGCCATGCAAGTAGACGCACATGATCAAGCTCGAAGCAATAAACAGCCTCTTGCCTGGCCCCCTCCTTCCTTTCTTCCACTCGTGACTTAAGTAATATGTTCTTCGAGCCGATTTCTGTCCAACACAGTGGCTTTGTAATCGCCCCAACCAAACTATTTCATCGTATATACTCCATACTGGATAGGTTTTCGACGCAACACCAGACACACATGAGGTTTTCCTAATAGTTTCCCCAAATATCTTAACTTAAACATGAACACTTAACACTAAACAAGGAATTTTGGAAGACTTTGGTATTGGTTTGGATTCTTACTAACTCATCATGACGAATTGTGAAAGTGACCCTTAAAACAGGTAAAACTACAATAGTTACTGACAAAATAAATTCGCTCTTAATAGTTTTAGTTTTGTAGAAAATGGATATTTTTCTGGTAAACTGTGTCAATTTGAGGGGAGCCCTTCTGCTTTTATCTCGGAGTGATTTCATTGTATTGATTTATAAATACATCTTTTTTAATGTCATTGGCTCTAAAAATGGTAGATATCTATAAAAAATACGACTCACAATAGCGGATGACGACTTGGCCGCCGTCTTCGCCCTCTGAACAGCGGAAATAATCTCAAGCATTTTTCGGAAATAATCAAATTCATCAACTGTAACCTAACGTGTCCGGGGGTGCTCCATCCCCCTTTCACTCTCCCCCCACCATTACTTTAAGGATTCGTAGTAGTAGTAGTAGTAGTAGTAATAGTAGTAGTAGTAGTAGTAGTAGTAGTAGTAGTAGTCATCTAAACCTCTAATTTTAAATCACGTTTTGATGATGTTTTCATTTATGTTCATATCGTACTCATACGTAATTCATTATTACTATTACTATTACTATTACTACTACTACTACTGCTACTACTACTACTACTACTACTACTACTACTACTACTGTTACTACTACTACTACTACTACTACTACTACTACTACTACTACTACTACTCATAATATTAATATAATCATAATGATGATGATAAGAAAACAATATTTCAATGATGAATATTAAAATAATGATCGTTCGAGCATTCCTGATAACAATAATAACGATAATGACAATAAGTGGCCTGCGTCGAGGACAGATGAATTTCAAGTGGGAGAAGCTGTGCCTCACAACTCTCGCTCCAAGGAAGGAAATGGTTGTGGCAAGAAAAGATACAATTAAGCGACCTCCCACAGAAAACACCACCGGGATTCTGCCGAGGAGTCAATTTGCTGAGTCTCGCCATTTGTGGAAAGCCACAGCATCTTTTTTCTTTCTTTCGAGGATTACACCCATAATCCTTTGTCCAGCCAACGGATATGTCCTTGCGCCATTGGACCTTTGCTCCGCACCTGTGGGACCCACTGGTGCTCCGAGATTCACTGGTTTCGCATGGGGTTTGCGGCGTGTGTTCCCCCATTCGTAGACACAGTAGGTCTTGCTGATGGACAGCCTGTGTACCGGCAGGAGAGACAAAAGGTTGACGCCACAAGCTGCTGCCATCTATTCTGATCAGTCATATAACTTGTAAACATTAAGGAACTGAACATTCTGGTTCACGAATACACCATCTGCCGAGCACCATCAATATAAGGCACGAGAAAGAATATTTTGTACACTTGAGGGCTGAGCGGATCACAGCCCCACGTATTCCTTTGTTATTAAGTAACCTGATCAGGATCTTTATATCTTCGAATGGAGAAACCTCGATAAAAAGGGCGGCGCATTACAGTTTCCATAATAGATTTATTTTTATCTGGCTGTGCTTACTGAATTGTATGGATTCAACTCGTTCACCTTTCAGGGAACACAGAAAAGGGCGCCGGGGGGATGTTTTCAATGGCAGACATAGGGGCACCTTGTCCTCCTTCGTAGTGCAACACAATAACATGGATTAATCTTTCAGAACGCTCCAATGGTCCTCCTCCTCCTCCGCCTTCTTCTTCTCCTTCCATTCCTCCTCCTCCTTCTCCCACTTCCTCAACCTCGTACTCTGAAATTTTGAGCCAATCACATTCCTCCTCCTCCTCCTCCTCCTCCTTCTCCTCCTCTTCCTTCTCTTCCCCCTCCCATCTTCAAGCCTCCTCCTCCTCCCCCCTCCTTCCTGCCGCCTCATCCTACCCCACCTCATCATCAGAGCCTGTACCCGCCTCCACCCTCCCTACTCCTCCCATTTCCCTCCCTACCCCATCCACCTCCTTCCCTACCCCATCCTCCACACTCCATACCTGCTTACAAGTAGACTTCACCAACACTCCCCCTCCCTCTTCCGACACCTCTACCCTCTCTTCTCCTTCCTACAACACCACCGGCACCCTCGACTCCTCTCCTATCCTCACCACCACCACTCCATCTTCCCTTTCCGCCGCCAACACGACCTCCAACTCCTCCACTTTTTATACGACATCGAACGCCTTTCTCTACACCTCATCATCCATCCATTCCCAACCACCCACTACTTTCACTGCGATCACTTCCAAACCCACCCGCGTCCACGCTCCCTCTTGTACCTCAAGCCCTTCCAAAAGAACTCATAAGATCATTCTCCGAGCTGTCATTTGTACGAACCAGACGCTATTTCATGGCAAGGACAAGCTGACTACTAGAGTCAACTTAGTGGGCGACAGTCTGGTCAGGGGTCAACTCACGGAGTTTTGCGGCCGTAATATATCGACACGGAAGCGTTTCTGTATACCTGGAGCCGGACTGGACGATATTAAATCAGCTGTCGATGCTGTTTCAGTAAGCATGAAGGAAGACACAGTGTATCTGATCCATGCGGGAACTAACGACGTTCAGTCAACTCGATCTCAGGACCTGCTGTCAAAATACCGTCAAGTCATTCGGAAATACAAGACAAAGTCCCCTCACATCATCGTCTCTGGGATTCTACCGAGAGTCAATACGTTCGCCGGGTTTAACAGCAAAGCGAAAAGCGTCAACACTTGTCTAAAGCAGTTATATAACGATGAAGGCGTAGCGTTCACAAACGTCTGCCATCACTTCAATGAGCGTCTAGACCTGTTTCGCGATGATGGCCTCTGCCTGAACGAGGTTGGTTCGGCGCAGCTTTGAAGGCTCCTGAACGAGGCAATTGAAAGCTTTTCGAAAAGCTATTCAAAAAACTGCAGGCGAGGGCGGGGCAAAGGCAACCCTTGATCAACCAACCCGTAGCGTCGGTGCGACTTACAAGAAACTGGGTAACCAACGACGCCTCCGACAAGCGAACTGATACAACTCGTCGCGGCCAAAACAGGAGCCACATTTCTGTTTTGTACACAAATGCACGTAGTTTATTACCCAAAAAGGACGAAATTAGGGCGTATATTGCAACAGAGAAACCAGATGTGGTAGCCATCACAGAGACTTGGGCCAACTCTGCACATCTAATATCCGAACTGTCATTCCCTGAGTACGAAAGCTTCCACAAAAATCGAATGCACAAAAAAAGAGGAGTAATTTGCTACGTAAAAAGTACGATCCCTGCCATAAAAATAGACAAACAGGACGCAG